>NC_068368.1:5650616-5890616 GCF_020536995.1 Dreissena polymorpha | reverse complement strand
GTTGAAAGACAACGTCAGCATGTACAGCGACCCTCTTGACAAGGCCAACTTACTGAACCGACAATACCCGTCAGTGTTCACCCATGAAAAGGTCAGAAATGCTTACCCAACACCAGAACCAACCATGCCACAAATCCAGGTTACGACCCATGGGGTGCTGAAGCTGCTGATGAAGCTTAACCCCCATAAGGCAACGGACCCAGATATACTCCCAGCTAGGGCACTAAAAGAACCTCCAAATGAGTTCGCCCCATACCTCTGCCATACATACCAAAACTGCCTGACAGCAGTAACCATCCCAGAAATATGGAAGACTGCCACAGTGTCTGCAATATTTAAGAAGGGAGACAGGTACACAGCGAGCAACTATCGCCCAGTGTCCCTCACTTGTATATGCTGTAAAATGCTGGAGCATATCATCGTCAGTAATGAGATGGGACACCTTGACTGGAACAACATCCTTACTGACATCCGGCATGGATTCAGAAGGAGGTGGAGTTGTGAAACCCATCTCCTAACCCTGTCGGATGAATTCATGAAGTCCCTAGACAAAGGGAGAAAACATGACCTTGCCATCTTGGGCTTCAGCAAAGCGATCGACAAAGTTCCACACCAGCGTCTGTTGACCAAGCTGACCACTACGACATACGCGGCCAGAATGAATCCCACCTTCCTGACAGGCAGAACACAGAGAGTTGCTGTTCACTGAGCAACCTTAGATTCCGCACCAGTAGTCAGTGTAGTGCCCCAGTGGAGTGTTCTGGGACCGATCAACTTTCTTGTCTAAATCAACGACTTCCCCCTTCTGGTCTCTTCCAAGACTAGGCTATTCGCTTAAGGTTGAAGGATGTATGATATTAATTAAAAATGAATTCAATAATATATTGAAAACACATTACATATGGTAGATTCATATACCATTCATATCATAAATGTGCATGACTTTGTAAATTATGTATATGTACATATACTATGAAATGAATTTAAGCATTTAAACAGGAAAAAAGACTAGGCTATTCGCTGACGACTGTGTGGTATACAGAGAAATATCATCGGAGCTTGAGTGTGAGCTGCTTCAGGCGGACTTCCGTCGTCTGTGGGACTGGGAGAAGCTTTGGGGAATGTCCTTCAACCCAGAGAAGTGCTGAATTCTGCGAGTACACAGAAAGCGATCGCCCATCATATTCAGTTACATCCTTAGGGCCACACGCTTGAATGTGAAGAAGCTTCAAAATACCTTGGGGTTGAGCTGACAAAGGGCATGTCCTGGAAGCCACATATTCAAAACAAAGAAGTAAACTCCAGTTGACGGAGCAGTATTGCATTCTAATTATAAACAATTAGTTGGTCCTTTATTTAAGGTAAGTGACAAATTGCCAAAACAGTGCGAAGTAGCACAATACTAAACAAAATACACACATATAAGAATAAAACTGGGATCACCGCCTTGGAACGGTCAATGCAAAGCATTTGGGGTTTAAACCGGTTTTAGAGCGCTCAGCCTCACACTTGGCCCAGCAATATTCATGATACATATAAGCGTAAATAAAATTTAACCTCATAGCATTGCAACTCAAAAGGTCACCAAGAAAGGCAACAGTTCCCTTGGTTTCGTAAGCAGGAACCTACGGATAGGCAATGAGGAGGTAACAAGCGCAGCATACCTCGTTCGCTTTCTGATAGTTGGACTTCCATCTGTGAAGAATAAACATACAAGTATAATTATTAAACTTCGTTCACTTATGATGGATTCTAACTAATTGGTTTAAAATATGTATGGGCTGTTCAGATTTTACATAGCATGTATATCCGTATTATCGGCCCTCTTAAGGAAAACATCTTAATATGTTAAGTGAAAAGATTGAAAAACATGCATGCTCAATACGTTAATCTATTGTTTAATGTATATTATTGGACATAACAACAAAATAAAATCGGTATTGTTTTTCCTAAATACTGGCGAGACTATGGCCCATGTTGTAATCAGTATCATGAACACCGCTTCTCATTATATCGCATATAAGGCTTGTTACTACGCGCATGTTCTTTTGTATAAATAGTTTCTTAATTGTAAAACGAAATTCTTGTTCACTTTTCGCTTTAATTATTTCTTTTCACAAATAAGCGGCTTATACAACATTTGTTAAACCTACTAATACACCTAAAACAAACTAACACAAGCCGTTTTGAACAGCCGTTACTTCATCAATTTTGCAGCGATGTTCACGATCTTGGTCTTATTCAACGCAGAAATAAATTTCCTTTCTGGAAATGTATATGTCTTGCAATATTTGAACAAATACTGGGTCAACTTTTAAGAAATAACACGATACACAACTCGCGTGACCCAGTTAACATCGATCAGACCGTATTCATGATTTAAATCTCACGGAGTAAATGGCATTTTCCCTGCAAAGTTCACGGACCTCGATACCATAATCCAATAAAAAGTGAGAAAAAATTTCTTACCGTGCTTGCCGTAGCATTATGCATCAAAACTAACTGTCCAGCGCCGTTTGAAACCTTTGTTTTGCATACATTTTAACTAACTGACATTTTAAACACACGAGTGATTTCATTGGTCCAATACGAAGGTGTGTCTTTACAACTGTAGATTTCATTCATAAATACGGTCTGATCATTGCCATGTAGTTCAAGCGAATTCTGTATCGTGTTATTTCTTAAAATTTGACAAGCATGTGTAGAAATATAACAAGATATATACATTTCCAGAAAGGAAATCTATTTCTTCGTTGAATAAGACCGGGTTCATGAAAAACTCTGCAAATCAAAGACCTATAGATAACATGTATTCTATAGGTCTTTGGCAAAATTGATGAAGTAATAGCTGTTCAAAACGATGCATTCCGTTTTCGGGTGATTTCGAATTGGATACCTTGTTTTATATATATATATATATTGAATAGTGATTTTTTTGTCAGAAAAGTTAATTTTTCGGTATAATATGATAATTTATAATTCAAAATGATGTTTTCACTAATTAATATCATAGCCACACGCTAACCACCCGTGGTTCATTACATTCACATGTTGAGGCACGAACGCCAACTCTGCTAGGTGAGTGTCAGAAATTGAACTCGTGAATTACGCAATGATTTAGTGTCATGTAACCTGTATGAAAAATTCGGTCATGGTTTTTCTACAAATGAAACGTAGCTACCGACACTTCAATGGTTGGATTTTAATAGAAACTGTGTCACTGTACATGCATTAATTATCATTTGTTTACTATAATTATTCTTTCATAGATGCATGGCGGAGTGTGTTAAGGTGCATTGCAGCTTGAACTATGTAAGAACAGATACATTTGATTTTTGGTCTAGTTGCGATAATCTTCTAGTTCTTCTTGAATGCTCTTAGCTTGTATGGGTACATACGTACAGCTAAATGTTCTTCCTGATTAAACCATTTTCAATGTAAAAAGAACTACAGTCAGTCAACCAATTTAGAATAACCCGGCAAAAAACGTTAATTCTTTTGACCACACTAATTTCTTTTGTGATTTAGTGTCAATGTGAGAAGATATTGAAATAAAGAGTAAAATTTATTTTGTATGATTACAGGTTAGGCCAGACGGCATATGCAGTTTTTTTTGTAAAAAATAGCGATTTAAAGTTCACCCTTCGGAAAATTATTAAATATCATTCAACTTAAAGAATTAGTATTTCAAAACATTGTCATGGCATTTGTTTTCTCTGTTTTTGTCTCAATAAGCAAAAAGTTTATTTGAAAATAATAAAGCCTTCTATTTCCATATGCACATTTCAAAACAACTCATTCAATCAGTTTTGGTTAACTTTTAACTGCATTTATCCCCCCAGTAAGCATAATACAAAAGCTTTCTTGCTAAAACTTTGTTAATTTACAATTTTAGGTGGGCGTGGCCTATGTGGGTTGGTCGCCCCAGGGTTGGTAAACTGGGGCCATACATAGTTGAGATTGACTTTATTGTCATAAGAGATGTTCAGTATCAATTAGAAGTAAATCAGTGTAGAAATGAAGAAATTATAGTAAAAGGCAATTTTCGGTGGGCGGGGCGCCCCAGGGTTGGTAATGGTGCCATGCATAGTTGAGATTGACTGTATTGTCATAAAAGAGGTTCAGTATCAATTTGGAGTGAATCGGTGTAGAAATGAAGATATTATAGTAAATGGCAATTTTGGGTGGGCGTGGCCTATCAGGGGTTTTTTGGGGTTGTGGGGGAAGGGGCCTTTAGCCCTAATGTGAGGGAAATTTTACGGGGGATTTTCCACTTTGGGGAAAAATTGTGCGTGTAGGAATTTTCGCGTCGTTCCCCTTTTGGGGGGGATTTGTTTACTTACTCGCTCATTATTACAATACATTTGTACATGTTTGCACTATATTAATTGTTTTTTTCATAATTTATTACGTTTGGCAAGATTAAGGACATATCACTTTCTGAAATGGTCAGAAGTGAGTGGGGTAATGTACAATAATAATTCCTAATATAAGCATTCTATATATAGTTTGGAACAATATGCACAACTAAAATAACATATAATTCAGTGATACATGAACCAGTTCTAATGAAAACTTTCAAAAAGAGTAAATTATCACATTTTTTTACCTTATAAACCACTGTTTTCATTAGCGTCCAAAGTCCTTATTTTCTCATATTCTTCATAAATCCGCTGATACCAGCTGAAACATACACCACTGTAAAACATAGTGTTAGAGTATTATTAAATATAACACACTAGAAGCACTTAAAAAAGGATCCTTTTTTGTAAGAAAAAATGTAAACAACTGGAGTCAAAAAATAGTACACTTGAACAAGTATGGTGGGCCAAAACTTATAATTTACAATATAAAATATGAAAGATACAGAAATATTGAAAACATTTTTATTAAATCTCTTCAAATTTATAGCATATTTTAATGATATATGCATAATGATATATAAATGTGTTTGTTAAAGTTATGTTTTACACATTTAAAAAAGTCTCAATCTAATTTGTATTTGTCTTTTCTGGTCAACCATACTTTTTCCTACTATTTTTAGACTGAAGTTGTTAACATTTTTTTCTTACAAAAAAGGATGCTTCTAGTGTGTTATATTTAATAATACTCTAATAATAATGGTTGGATTTTAATAGAAACTGTGTCACTGTACATGCATTAATTATCATTTGTTTACTATAATTATTCTTTCATAGATGCATGGCGGAGTGTGTTTATGTGCATTGCAGTTCAATTCAATTGCTATGTAAGAACAGATACATTTGATTTGTATTTACTTTTGACATTTTGGTCTAGTTGCGATAATCATCTAGTTCTTCTTGAATGCTCTTAGCTTGTATGGGTACATACGTACAGCTAAATGTTCTTCCTGATTAAACCAATTTCAATGTAAAAAGAACTACAGTCAGTCAACCAATTTAGAATAACCCGGCAAAAAACGTTAATTCTTTTGACCACACTAATTTCTTTTGTGATTTAGTGTCAATGTGAGAAGATGTTGTGTGTAATACAGTGGTGTCACTGCATCAGTCACCAACATCATCAGCCAGGATCCACCCATCAACAAGTGTTTCGACCCTTTAATCCTGGTACACTCTCCGGGTGGTGGGTCCGCAGTGGTGATCAGTCCACTACGTGTTGGTGACTTGCTTCCAGCTCCTCTCATCTCTTCGAGACCATAGCCAACTGGATGCCCTTTCAGCTGATTGTTCTAGTCTGCCCACAGCAGTCCTTCTCTCATGGCCGTTAAGACTTTAAGTCCCATGGCGCCCAACATCTTCCATAGTGAATTGGCTGGGAAACCCCTTGCTCCTATTTCAACAGGGAACAGCCAGGTTCTCCATCCTTGTTGTCTGCATTGGTCCATGAGATCAGAGTACTTGGTTTTCTTCCTCTCATAGGCTTCTTCACACCTTGTTTCCCATGGGATTGTCAATTCAATCATCACCAGGTGCTTTGCAGTGTTGGACCAGATGACAATGTCGGGTCTGAGATTGGTTTGTACTACCTCCGGAAAGACAAGCTTTTTCTGTAGGTCAACAGCCATATTCCAATTGTCAGCTTCGTCAAGTACTGAAGATGTTGTTCTTTTGCCTTTAGGTGCTGACTGGCCTTCCTTGACAAAGTGGATGGTTTTTGGCTGTGGCTGTTTTCTCTTCTTCATTCGCTGTCTTTCAAGAATGTCTGCCATATCTCGAAGCACTTGGTCATGGCGCCATCTATATCTGCCTTGCGTGAGTGCTGTGCTGCATGCTGATAGTATGTGCTCCATGCTTCCAGTTCTGTTACACAGTTGACATGATGGGCTGTCTTGTATTCCCCATCTGTGTAGGTTAGCTGGTGAGGGTAGCAGATCATATACCGACCGCAGTAAGAAGCTGATTCGCAAAGGCTCATACTTCCAGATCTGGCCCCATGTCATCTTCCTTGGTGTGGTGTCCCATTTTGTCCATGCTCCCTGTGAGCCCATGGCTACTGCTCTAGATCTTCTCTCGTCTTCTTTCATCTTCCGCACTTCATCTACTACCATTTTCCTTTTTTCCCCACTGGCTGCTTGGCTCCATCTAGGACATGTTGAGATTCCAAGACCTTGGCGCCCGCTAGTGGTTGTTCCAACAATGTCTTTCTGCCTAAGTCTACTTTCTGCCTGGGTCACTGCCTGGCTGGCTGACCACTTTCTCCCTGTTCTTGTCTCTATGCCAGCTTTCCTGATCTTATCATCTCTGGATTCTTTCAGAGTTACCACCAGCCGTGCCTTTGATGCCTTGAACTCCTCCACTAATGATGAGAGCGGGAGTTGTAACTGATTGGATCTTCCATAAAGACCTATGTTTGTAAAGCTTGGTGGTACCCCTAACCATCTTCGAAGATGCCTGCTTATGGTTCTTTCTAGGCCCTCCACTGTTGATGTTGCTATCTCATACAACATAAGGGGCCACATCAGGGGAGGTAGTAGTCCGTGTTGAAACAACCATGCCTTGAATTTTCCTGGTAGCCAAGACCTGTCTATTTGTTTCAACCCTTCATTTAGCTGGCCTTTGATGCGCTTTACATTATTTGTATCGTTGAGGCTGGCATCATACCACTTGCCCAGGCACTTGATTGGACTATCCATGATAGATGGTATGTCTTCTCCCTGTACCTGGAGGTTGAACTTCTTGGTTGACTGGCCTTTCTTGATGATAAGGCTTCTGGATTTCTTTGGCTTGAATTTCATTCTTGCCCAAGATGTTGTACTCTCAAGAGCTGAGAGGACCCATCTAGCCTGCACATGTGTCAGGGTGGTTATAGTCAAGTCATCCATGAAGCTCCTGTTGCTTGGTAGGTAGATCCCTGACGCAGTTTTTGGTCCACGGGTTTCCTTCTTGGCAGCATTCAGGACGAGGTTCATGCCCATGACAAATAGGACAACGGAAACGGTGCAGCCAGTAATGATTCCCTTCTCAAGCCTCTGCCACTCTGTTATCTTCTCTCTCACTGAGAAGCGCAGCTGAATGTTGTCTAGGTACCCAAGGTCAATCTTCTGTACATGTGCTGGTATGTGATAGTGATCCAGCGCTCTTCGTATTAGCTGGTGTGGTATGGAGCCGTATGCATTGGCTAGGTCTAGCCATACTACTGTCAAATCCTGTTGGTTCACTTTCGCTTCACGTATCAGCTGGCTTAAAGCGCTTGTGTGCTCTACACAACCAGAAAATCCAGGCACACCTCCTTTTTGGATTGAAGTATCCACATATTTGTTAGTAGTAAGGTATGTGGTCAGTCTTCTAGCGAGAACAGCAAAGAAGATTTTGCCTTCCACATTTAAAAGTGATATTGTCCTGAACTGGCTAATGTTGTGCGAGTTTGTTTCCTTAGGAACAAATGGGCCTTCTGCTTTCTGCCAGCACTCGGGTACCTGTCCTTTTCTCCATACCACCTTAATTAGGCGCCAAAGGCGACGAAGCAGTCTTGGGCACATCTTGTAGACCTTATATGGTATTCCATTAGGTCCTGGGGCAGAGCCAGCTCTAGCTTTCTTCACTACATCTTTCACCTCAGCCAGGGTGGGTTCTTTACTGTCAAGTGCTATAGTTGGAGCTGGTTCAGGCATGATGTGTGCACATGGGCCCAAAGGGTCATCTCTTCTGGTGTCAGAGTGTGTATCCCTCAGGTGGGTCTGTATCTCCTCCATTGAGCTGTTGAGGATGCCTGATTTCTCCTTGTCTAGCACCTTTTTGGAGAACTTGTATGGATTGGCTATAAATGCAGTCCTTTGTTGTGCTCTCTTTCGTCTGTTCTTTCTTGCTGTCTCTGCTTTTCTGAGTTCCCTCAGTTGCTTTCTCTGCAAGTCTCGTAGCTCTTGCAATCCAAGTTTCTCCTCGTCTTTGGCGTTTCTATATGCCTTTCTCAGTTTCTTAAGCTCTTGTCTTATGGCCTGTATCTGCCTCTCTCTCCTGTTGGGTTGACTTGATGGTTTGGAATGTTTTGGTACATAGACTCCATATCGTTCTTTGCCAACCGTGTAAATTAGGCTTGTCATGGCCACTAGTTTTCTCTCAACTGCCCCTTGTAGAGTTGCTTCCAGGATAAGATCTAGGTCGTGATCAAAGTCTGTCCATGCCTTTTTATTCGAAGTCTTTGGCCACTCTATTCTTGGTCTCTTTTCCTCCTCTGGTGTTGCTGGTGGGGTCTTATGCGGTACTTCTTTTACTGGTTCAGGGTCATCTTGGGTTTGAAGTAACTCAAGGAGAGGATCAATCTGGGATTCATCAGGAATCTGTGTGCTGTCAGATGGCATCTCATCTGCAGAGAGGTCTCTAGTTCTGTGGGTAGCCTCCTGACTAGTGTCCTCCTGCGTCTTACCAAGGATTAAACTTGTGCGCTGCTTCTGGGATGCCTTTTGACCACATGCCGATCTTGCCTGGTGAATCCGTAGACCCCTGAGGTTCTTACAGATTTTCCCGCACTTACATCTAACTTCTGCCGGTGTTCCAGTCAGTGTCGTTTGAACTAGCCGTGTCGTCATTGGTTTATCCGTCCGGTTGAGTCTTTCATCCTCCCCTACTCTCGTAAGACTCTGGGGGTATTCTTCTGTAAGTGAGTCTGTAGCTGTTGTATGTGGGTTGCCCTCTCACGAAGGCTACATTCTGGGGTGCCAACCCATTATGTCCCGTCCCAGTCTATTCCTGGTGGTCATCTGTCTTTCCAGCGTCACCGTTCTATTCTCGGTTGCCATCCAGTCTTTCCTAGAAGCCATCAGATCTTTTCTGACATAGAAATGTGTGTAATACAGTGGTGTCACTGCATCAGTCACCAACATCATCAGCCAGGATCCACCCATCAACAAGTGTTTCGACCCTTTAATCCTGGTACACTCTCCGGGTGGTGGGTCCGCAGTGTTGATCAGTCCACTACGTGTTGGTGACTGGCTTCCAGCTCCTCTCATCTCTTCAAGACCATAGCCAACTGGATGCCCTTTCAGCTGATTGTTCTAGTCTGCCCACAGCAGTCCTTCTCTCATGGCCGTTAAGTCCCATGGCGCCCAACATCTTCCATAGTGAATTGGCTGGGAAACCCCTTGCTCCTATTTCAACAGGGAACAGCCAGGTTCTCCATCCTTGTTGTCTGCATTGGTCCATGAGATCAGAGTACTTGGTTTTCTTCCTCTCATAGGCTTCTTCACACCTTGTTTCCCATGGGATTGTCAATTCAATCATCACCAGGTGCTTTGCAGTGTTGGACCAGATGACAATGTCGGGTCTGAGATTGGTTTGTACTACCTCCGGAAAGACAAGCTTTTTCTGTAGGTCAACAGCCATATTCCAATTGTCAGCTTCGTCAAGTACTGAAGATGTTGTTCTTTTGCCTTTAGGTGCTGACTGGCCTTCCTTGACAAAGTGGATGGTTTTTGGCTGTGGCTGTTTTCTCTTCTTCATTCGCTGTCTTTCAAGAATGTCTGCCATATCTCGAAGCACTTGGTCATGGCGCCATCTATATCTGCCTTGCGTGAGTGCTGTGCTGCATGCCGATAGTATGTGCTCCATGCTTCCAGTTCTGTTACACAGTTGACATGATGGGCTGTCTTGCATTCCCCATCTGTGTAGGTTAGCTGGTGAGGGTAGCAGATCATATACCGACCGCAGTAAGAAGCTGATTCGCAAAGGCTCATACTTCCAGATCTGGCCCCATGTCATCTTCCTTGGTGTGGTGTCCCATTTTGTCCATGCTCCCTGTGAGCCCATGGCTAATGCTCTAGATCTTCTCTCGTCTTCTTCCATCTTCCGCACTTCATCTACTACCATTTTCCTTTTTTCCCCACTGGCTGCTTGGCTCCATCTAGGACATGTTGAGATTCCAATACCTTGGCGCCCGCTAGTGGTTGTTCCAACAATGTCTTTCTGCCTAAGTCTACTTTCTGCCTGGGTCACTGCCTGGCTGGCTGACCACTTTCTCCCTGTTCTTGTCTCTATGCCAGCTTTCCTGATCTTATCATCTCTGGATTCTTTCAGAGTTACCACCAGCCGTGCCTTTGATGCCTTGAACTCCTCCACTAATTATGAGAGCGGGAGTTGTAACTGATTGGATCTTCCATAAAGACCTATGACCTATTGAAATAAAGAGTAAAATTTATTTTGTATGATTACAGGTTAGGCCAGACGGCATATGCAGTTTTTTTGTAAAAAATAGCCATTATAAGTTCACCCTTCGGAAAATTATTAAATATCATTCAACTTAAAGAATTAGTATTTCAAAACATTGTCATGGCATTTGTTTTCAATAAGCAAAAAGTTTATTTGAAAATAATAAAGCCTTCTATTTCCATATGCACATTTCAAAACATAACTCATTCGATCAGTTCCGGTTAACTTTTAACTGCATTTATCCCCCCAGTAAGCATAATACAAAAGCTTTCTTGCTAAAACTTTGTTAATTTACAATTTTAGGTGGTTGGGCCTATGTGGGCGGGGCATCCCAGGGTTGGTAATGGGGCCATGCATAGTTGAGATTAACTGAATTGTCATAAGAGAGGCTCAGTATCAATTTGAAGTGAATCGGTGCAGAAATGAAGAAATTATAGTAAAAGGCAATTTTGGGTGGGTGTGGCCTATGTGGCTGGGGCGCCCCAGAGTTGGTAATGGGGCCATGCATAGTTGAGATTGACCTTAGTGTCATAAGAGAGGCTCAGTATCAATTTGAAATAAATCTGTACAGAAATGAAGAAGTTAATGTAATCTGTTTGTTTCATTAAACATTTAATAATTATGATGGTCAGTCTTCCACGAAAATTTGAAATCCAAGAAATTACGTGTCAATGAATTAGTTGTTTTTTATTAAACCACAAAATTTCAAAATGAAGAATTTCTATACGTTTACAGTAAGAGATTTATTAATTATCATATGTAAAAAAAATAAATCTTTTTTTTGTAGCTCACTTAATTGCTCAGGTGAGCTTTTGTGACCGGTCAATGTATATTTTGGGGATCATATCATTAGAGGTCAAAGAACATTCCCATTGCTCTGAATTTTTCTTTAAAACTTGTTTTATATTGTGAAATCTTGTCAATACTACTTGAGCTCTTTAGGGTCTTCATTAAAATTTCTTCACAAATGATCGTTGTGTTAATTAAGAAAAATATACATACAATTTTTTCCAGTGGAAGATATTTATGCCCCCCTTCGAAGAAGAGGGGGTATATTGTTTGGCACATGTGGGTCGGTCCGTCCACCAGATGGTTTCCGGATGATAACTCAAGAACGCTTAGGCCTAGGATCATGAAACTTCATAGGAATATTGATCATGACTGGGCAGACTGGCAGATGACCCCTATCGATTTTCAGATCACAAGGTCAAAGGTCAAGGTCACAGTGACTTGAAATAGTAAAATGGTTTCTGGATGATAACTCAACAATACTTACACATAGGATCATGAAACTTACTAGGTACATAGATCATGACTGGCAGATGACCCCTATTGATTTTCAGGTCACTAGGTCAAAGGTCAAGGTCACAGTGACTCGAAACAGTTAAATGGTTTCCGGATGATAACTCACGAATGCTTACGCCTAGGATCATGAAACTTCATAGGTACATTGATCATTACTGGCAAATGACCCCTATTGATTTTCAGGTCACTAGATCAAAGGTCAAGGTCACCTTGACTCGAAATAGTAAAATCGTTTCCAGATCATAACTCAAGAATGCTTAGGTCTAGGATCATGAAACTTCATTGGTACATTGATCATGACTGGCAGATGAACCCTATTGATTTTCAGGCCACAAGATCAAAGGTCAAGGTCACAGTGACTCCAAACAGTATAATGATTTCCGGATAATAACTCAAAAATGCTTACGCCTAGGATCATGAAACTTTATAGGAACATTGATCATGACTGGCAGATAATCCCTATTGATTTTCAGGTCACTAGGTCAAAGGTCAAGGTCACGGTGACTCGAAATCGTAAAATGGTTTCCGGATGATAACTCAAGAATTATTAGGCCTAGGATCATGAAACTTCATAGGTTCATTGATCATGACTTGCAGATGACCCCTATTGATTTTCAGGTCACTAGGTCAAAGGTCAAGGTCACAGTGACTCGAAATAGTAAAATAGTTTCTGGATGATAACTCAAGAATGCTTACGCCTAGGATCGTGAAAATTCATAGGTACATTGATCATGACTGGCAGATGACCCCTATTGATTTTCAGGTCACTAGGTCAAAGGTCAAGGTCACAGTGACAAAAAACGTATTCACACAATGGCTGCCACTACAACTGACAGCCCATATGGGGGGCATGCATGTTTTACAAACAGCCCTTGTTTGTTTGGAGATTTTGTAAAACAGTTCAAAACAAAAAAGCCATAATAGTTATGGAATAGAAAATAGTATGAAACGGAGATAAAAACAGTTATTGATTTTTAACCAATACCCAACCTTTTTTTATATTTCAGACAGCATTTTGTCTACCACATGTACATGGTGAAGGCAATCTGTGATGACTGCCAGTGAGGTAACCTACTACCATTAGTTAAAGGAATGTTGATGAGTCCAACGAGACATGAATGATGAAGAACGGCCAAACAAGCATGACAAGTCTAGACGGAGAAGAAATGTCACAGTCCAGTGCGGACAGCTCAAGTCTATACAACTTCAACTCACAGGTTAGGCATGCTGCAGTGGCAATTTGGGCCCTTATTGAGACCAAACAATTCTTTGACTAAAGTCTAAGAATGACGAAAATTCTTTAAATTTGAATATTGGAGAATTGCTTTATTAGATAAATTATTTGTGAGTTAAACTTGGCATTACCCACCTCTATCTACATCATTATTTATTTAGAACATTTAATGATTAATTTATCAGAGGAAGCCTGTAAAAATTCAAACACAATGTATTTTTATGTCCCCCACTATAGTAGTGGGGGACATATTGTTTTAGCCCTGTCTGTTGGTCTGTTGGTTTGTTTGCGTCAACTTTAACATTTGCAATAACTTTAGCAATATTGAAGATAGCAACTTGATATTTGGCATGCATATGTATCTCATGGAGCTGCACATTTTGAGTGGTGAAAGGTCAAGGTCATCCTTCAAGGTCAAAGGTCAAATATATGTGGTCAAAATCACTCATTTAATGTACACTTTTGCAATATTTAAATATTCAAGATAGCAACTTGATATTTGGCATGCTCATGGAGCTGCACATTTTGAGTGGTGAAAGGTCATGGTCATCCTTCAATGTCAAAGGTCAAATATATGGGTCAAAATCGGTCATTTAATGTACACTTTTGCAATATTTCAATATTCAAGATAGCAACTTGATATTTGGCATGCATGTGTATCTCATGGAGCTGCACACTTTGAGTGGTGAAAGGTCAAGGTCATCCTTCAAGGTCAGAGGTCAAATATATGTGGCCAAAATCGCTCATTTGATGAGTACTTTTGCAATATTGAAGATAGCAACTTGATATTTGGCATGCATGTGTATCTGATGGAGCTGCACATTTTGAGTGGTGAAAGGTCAAGGTCATCCTTCAAGGTCAAATATATGGGTCAAAATTGAAAAAAAAAGAAGAAATGGCTAATTTTAGAAATTCAGCAGACAACATTTTAGCAGACACCAAATTTCCCAGCATGCACAGGGTTAAGAATGGGTGGTGGATAGGGGCCTTGGTACAAGGTATATAAACTAAATGCTTTACATAGCCTGCTACTAAGGCTGCGTATACTTTTGCAACAGGTGTTGTCAGAAGTTACCTATATAGTTAATAACATCATGGCTATATATAACAAACACTTCAATTTACCAGAAAATTCTGTTTTTAGCCGTGTCAGTGTATTATGTAAAGTTGGAATAAAACATCAATATTGGAATCCTTTTTCAGTGAAATAATCTGGTTTACAACACAAAATGATTCAAATGCCTGGCATGGACAAGGTTTCAATGGGATGAGGAACTGTTTCCATGCACTGTTTTAAGCTAGTGCCACATCCTATTGAAAACTGTGCCCATGCATGGACACAGTACCTCATCATATTGAAAACTGTAAATATGCCATGCAAGTACAAGACTGTTTGTGTTTGACTTGATTCATTGTGTGTAGTACACCAGATTATTTCACTGAACATAATCATTCCAAGAATGATGTCTTATTCCAACTTTACATAATACACTGTTCTATGAAGATCACAAGCTTCCACCATTTTAAAGTTCAATTCGCATTGTGGTTTACTTTTATTTCAAAACGAGACTTAACTTAGGTGACGCAACTTTGGGTTGGAATGAAAATAGGTCTGTATACAAAACTTTGGGTTCAAATGGGAATAGAAAAAAGGTCTGGGTACCAAACTTGTGGTTCCAATGGAAATAGGTCTGTATACAAAACTTTGGGTTCAAATGGAAAAAGAAAAAAGGTCTGGGTATGAAACTTTGGGTTCAAATGAAATGAGGTCTGTGTGTGGAATTATTATGACCATAATCGCTATGTTTTCACTAAATCATGATGAATGTTACATGAATAATGAACATGCAGTTATAACATCAACAAATTAATACAGGTTATAATAAATTGGAAGGAAGTTGCAGCAGTATGCAAGTAAAAAGTTACTTTGATAATGAAATATATTTGACCACGCTAGATAAACTGTCAACTATGTTGTCAGCATAAATTAAGGTGTTGAAATGAAATATTGCAAAATGTAAATTTCTAACAATTAACAATTTATATGCTAAGTTTATATCTTAAAAATGAAATTTATGTGATATAATGATGACAAATCTGTTTAATTATTTGCTGAATGTTGTCAAAAAGAAAGACAAACAAGACCTCCAGTCCAGCAATTTTTACTAGAAAATTTGAGTGGTGACATTTTTAGCTCACCTGAGCACAACATGCTCATGGTGAGCTTTTGTGATCGCTTTTTGTCCATCGTGCGTTGTGCGGCGTCAACAGTTGACTTGTTAACTCTCTAAAGGCTACATTTATTGTCCAATCTTCATGACATTTGGTCATAAGATTGGTTTCAATGATATCTTGGATGAGTTCGAAAATGGTTACGTTTGCTTGAAAAACATGGCTGCCAACGGGCCGGGCATTTTTCCTAATATGGCTATATATGGCTATAGTAAAATCTTGTTAACACTCTAGAGGCCACATTTATGGTCCAATCTTAATGAAACTTGGTCAGAAGATTCATCCCAATAATATCTTGAACGAATTCGAAAATGATGCCGATTGGTTGAAAAACATGGCCGCCAGGAGGCGGGGTATTTTTCCTTATATGGCTATAGTAAAACCTTGTTAACACTCTAGAGGCCACATTTATTGTCCAATCTTGATGAAATATGGTCAGAAGATTTGTCTTAATGATATCTTGGATGAGTTCGAAAATGGGTTCGTTTGCTTGAATAACATGGCCGCCAAGGGGCAGGGAATTTTTTTTCTTATATGGCTATATAAGGCTATAGTAAAATCTTGTTAAAACTCTCTAGAGGCCACATTTATAGTCCGATCTTCATGAAACTGGGTCAGAAGATTTATCCCAATAATATCTTGGACGAGTTCAAAAATGATGCCGGTTGGTTGAAAAACATGGCCACCACAGGGGCGGGGCTATTTTCCTTATATGGCTATAGTAAAACCTTGTTAACACTCTAGAGGTCACATTTATTTTCCGATCATAATGAAACTTGGTCAGCAGATTTGTCCCTATGATATCTTGGAAATGAATTCGAAAATGGTTTTGGTTGCTTTAAAAACATAGCCGCCAGGGGCGGGGCTTTTTTCCTTATATGGCTTTATATGGCTATAGTAAAACCTTGTTAACACTCTAGAGGCCACATTTATTGTCCAATCTCCAAGGTCAAGGTCACACTTTGAGTTCAAAGGTTAAAAAACGCCATACTTGAGCTTGTCCTGGCAATAACTATGTCGTTCATTGTGAGATTTTAAAATCATTTGGCACATTTGTTCACCATCGTTGGGCGGTGTGTCGCGCTAAAGAATTAGGTCGATATCTCCAAGGTCAAGGTGACACTTTGAGCTCAAATGTCAAAAATGGCCATAAATGAGCTAATGTCTGGGCCATAACTTTGTCGTTCATTGTGAGATTTTTGAAATCATTTGGCACATTTGTTCACCATCATTGGATGGTGTGTGTCGCGAAAGAATTACGTTGATATCTACAAGGTCACAAGGTCTTTGAGTTCAAAGGTCAAAATAGGCCATAAATGTGCTTGTCCGGGCCATATCTATGTTGTTCATTGTGAGATTTTAAAATCATTAGTTCACCTTCATTGGACTGTATGTTGCACGAAAGAATTATGTCGATATCTCCAAGGTCAAGGTCACACTTTGAGTTCAAAGGTCAAAAATGGCCATAAATGATAATGGCATAATAATTCTTAAAAATGGCCATAAATTAGCTTCTCTTGTTTTGTGAAGACAGCATGCAAAATAGTCTGTGTCAATGCGGCACGTGGGGGTATACGTCATGTCTGTGACAAAGCTCTAGTTCAGCATGAAGTCTAGAAAATGTCATTAGCATGTTTATCCGTAGTATCAGCCCTCTTAATGAATACATACGAATTTTAGAAGTGAAAGAATAAATAAACAAGCATGTGTTATTTGTCAATCGATAGATGAATGTGTACTCTTTGACATAACAACAAAAACTGCATTTAAATCCTCATTGTTTTGACAAAATACTGGCTGAACTAAGCTCCAAGTCCCTGTAGTAATCAGTATCATGTTCTATGGTTCTCATAATATCGTCCCCTCTGATTGGTTGCTAAGATTTGTTACTATGCAAATGTGCTTGTTCTAAAAATAGTATCTTAATGGAAAAATGAAACTCTAGCTCATGTTGTTAACAAACTAACATACTTGTGTGTTACGTCATTTAAAAATCATAGCATCACCCTGGAATAATCATGACCTACTTTCCAATGAACACAGGAAATCATGAGAATGATCGTCGAAATAGTCATGAATAACCATCAAATAAATTACAACTTCTAAACATTGATAACACATTAAGTTTCCAGCACTTCTTGAGTTTTTTTGTTGTTAAAGTCACGATACTATAAAGAGGGCCGATACTATGAGAATATGGGACACATGTATTTTTATTGCTACATTGGAAACCCTCTAAACCAGACAACCCGGGACCGATAGGAAATTCCGGTTTAGAGAGGATTCAGGTTCAGAAGGTCAATAACATAGCCTTAAGTCTTGTCTCGTCACAATTGAACTTCTTTTCATACGAATATGTTCCAAAAAAAGTCACTTATTCTGTCCTTAAATTATTCACATCAAATACATCCGCACTGACACTCTCTGCGCACACTGTGAAGCTTTAAAGTGACAGTTCGCGACCTGGTCATAGCAATATTTATGGGCAGAATCGTAAAAAAACGTGTTTTTATTGAGGATATCATGGAAAATCTGGTTGAAATTGGTTGAAAACAAACAATAAAGTGATTTTTATTTTGAAGGCGAGTACGGTCACGTATGAAAACGACCTACACTACGTTTAACGCGATTTCTGCCATCCACATCGCATCGCCGTGATTCAGCCCAGAGTGGACACTTATTATCTCACCGCGATACACCGTTGAACACGGTGGCGAATTGCGGTGTCTGTCTCGGCATTATCGGTAAATTGATCTCGCGGTGGACCACCACAGTCTAGGTGGTTCGCGGTGAAATACATGTGCAACAACAACATTATACATGTACATGTATTACATGCACTTCATAATAAAATCACAGAATGTTCAACTCTTTTCTCTTGTGTCTCGAGCGTAAGTATAGTTTGCTTTTCATGCTTCAGGTTTTGTTTCAATTGTTTCTGCATGAAGTTTCCCTTGTTGTTCTTAATTAAAGATTTGTTTTTTGTTAACCTTTCGAAAACCCTTGCTCGTTTGTGTACATATATAGCTTGCCAACAATTACATACAAACATGTTACATGTACATGTAATTTGATATCAGACTATGTTTGTGATTTCCTGTTTCTTTTGTTACATGTATTAAATCGAATAAATGTACATGTACAAATTCGCGACATCCGCAGTAAGAATTAAATTCCGCGATATTTTAATATCATAGTCATGCGAAAAGATCAGTTGTCATGTTTGTGAGTGACTATTTGTATACCTGTTTTTTGTTCAATAACAAGTTCATTTTGGAACATACACTGTATGTAAAATAATGTAAAAAAAGAAATCGTAATATTATGATTATATTGATTTACTTATTGTGTTACAATAATGTTGTGCATTGAGCAAATACAATGTATATCAAACTTATAAAGTATCGATAAGAAGTGTTGTTAAGAAATCGCGGTGAATTTAACGAGTCATAATTTCACATTAAACTGTTTTACTCTTATATTTCAGATACGACCAAGAATATGGTTTTGGAAAATAATAAACATAGTAACAAAGCCGACGAGTTTTTTATTATTAATATTTTTTTATAAACATGCATTTAAATACTGATTATGTTATAAATATGATTTTGTTATACATGTATATGTATGTCTATTTATTGTACATACACAAACGAGAAAGTATTTCCGAAATTTAAACAAAAACAAACAATTCTTTAAATAAATAACAAGTTAATCTTCATGCAGAAACTGTAGAAACAAAACATAAAGTACATAACGCTCGATGTACGACATGTTAACAATCAAGTTACAATGAATACAAATGTACATACAAATGTAACAAAACATTCTAGAACTTTGAAAAATTATTCGGTCGGCAATATCGAAATATACATGTTCATTCACATTTGCCTGTATTTTACCGTGAACCACCGAGGCTGTGGTGTTCAGCCACTGTCGACGCGATCTATCATGATGTAAACACCTTCAGATCGCTACGATTTTCCACGCTCACGAAAAATTGTCCACGGTGGGAGTGTGGTGGATGGCAGAAATCGCGCTAGATGTAGTGTAATTAATATTCATGATTCGACACGTTAATTCAAACCTAAACAAACAAATTACGGATACGGTTGAATTTAGCAGAGAGAAGATAAGAACAAATGCAAATACATCTGTTGCAGACGGAAACTGCATGAGTTGCAACGCTACTTTTTTGCTAAATATATGTACACTGTAACTCCAATATAACGCTCTCTGTTATAACGCTGAATCCAATATAACGCGGCTGGGTATTGGATCCCGTTTTTTCTCCAACCTTCCATTTCTGATTCAAATCCATGTTATGCAACTTCATGTATTTTCAGACAATTCAAAGATGGCGGCGATCACATCTTGATTGCTTTATTCAACCGTCCGTTGAACCAATTTTAATCGCTTTGAGGTTAAACAACACCGACGGCTAATTGGTGTAAATCTGTTGTTTAATGTCAATAAAGGTGTGAAAAACTTGCTTGTCAGTGTTTATTACATGTATTCCCTATCAGAGTGGTTCAGTGCGCTAATTTCAATAAGATAAGTGCAAGCGGGATAATTATAAAATTAAAGTTATTCAAAAAGATAAAATCATTCTTACTTTGATATGATTGCAGTTTGACTATATTAAAGGAGCGGCTATGAAATATACTGCGCACAGTATAAAACAAGTTTTTTCTGTCATTTAATTATCATTCTAGTATTTAGTAATTTAATCTTTCAGTTCGTTTACAAGAAATTAATTAAATAACCCAGAAGATTTATATACATGCTAATGCAGTGTAATTGTTAATAGAGATTCACTTTCATTTTTTCCCGGTATCAGAAAGTCCCCGGAAAGCACGTTTTTTGCGTGACGGTGTACAATGTATGATGCAATAAAAATTTCTTTGTACATGTATGATCGTATTGCATTCAATCTAAATTTAAATTCGCTCATCCAATGAAAGCTCTGCCCCATGATGCACTGTTCTCTTTACACTTCTGAAAATGGCGTATGCATATAGTTGTGTTTGTGAAATTCATAAACATATTTATCGTCATAAATGTTCAAGATTAATTTTTAGCTCAACTATTTTTGAAAAAAAATTATGAGCTATTTTCATCACCTTGGCGTCGGCGTCCGGTTAAGTTTTGCGTTTAGGTCCACTTTTCTCAGAAAGTATCAATGCTATTGCATTCAAACTTGGTTCACTTACTAACTATCATGAGGGGACTGGGCAGGCAAAGTTAGATAACTCTGGCGTGCATTTTGACAGAATTATGTGCCCTTTTTATACTTAGAAAATTGAAAATTTTGGTTAAGTTTTGTGTTTAGGTCCATTTTATTCCTTAAGTATCAAAGCTATTGCTTTCATACTTGCAACACTTACTAAATATCATAAGGGGACTGTGCAGGCAAAATGATGTAACTCAGACTGGCATTTTAACAGAATTATGTGCCCTTTTTATACTTAGAAAATTGAAAATTTGGTTAAGTTTTGTGTTTAGGTCCACTTTATTCCTACAGTATCAAAGCTATTGCTTTCATACTTGCATACATTGAGTTATGTAACTCTGACTGGCATTTGGACTGAATTATGGGCCCTTTATACTTAGAAAAATGAAAAATTTGTTAATTTTTGTGTTTTGGTCCACTTTACCCCTAAACTATCATAGATATTGCTTTCATACTTGGAACACTCGCAAACTTTCATAAGGGTACAGTAAAAGGACAAGTTGCATAACTCTGGTTGTCATTTTTTACGGAATTATGGCCCTTTTTTTACTTAGTAACTTTGAATATATGGTTAAATTTTGTGTTTAGATTCACTTTACTTCTAAAGTATCAAGGCTATTGCTTTCAAACTTCAAATACTGTCATGCTATCATGAGGTTACTGTACCTGGCAAGTTGAATTTTACCTTGACCTTTGAATGACCTTGACTCTCAAGGTCAAATTATTAAATTTTGCTAAAAATGCCATAACTTCTTTATTTATGATTAGATTTGATTGATACTTTGACAAAACTACTCTTACCTGACATACCACAATAGACTCCACCCAAACCATCCCCCGTGTCCTCCCCCCTCCCCCCCCAAATCCCCCCCCCCTAATTTTTTTATTTTTTATTTTTTTAAGATCATCTCACAAATGACCACCACACCCTCACACTATACTATACCCCCCCCCCCCACCTCACCCACCCCCAAATTGTTTTTTTTTAAACTGTTAAAAAACACAAATATTTATTTTTATTATTTTATGTTTGAAATACCGTCCAACCATCGCACCCAAGAACCCCCCCCCCCCCCATTTTTTTTTTTTTTTTTTTTTTAAGATCATCTCACAAATGACCACCTCACACTAAACTATACCCCCCTCCACCCCACCCCCCTTCCGAATTCCCCTCCCCCCTATTTTTTTTTTTTAAGATCATCTCACAAATGACCACCACACCCTCACAGTATACTATACCTATACCCCCCCCCCCCCCCCCCGAATTCCCCCCCCCCCCCCCCCCTAATTTTTTTTTGTTTAAGATTATCCCACAAATGACCACCACACCCTCACACTATACTATACCCACCCCTACCCCCCCCCCCCATTTTTTTTTTCTTTGAAACGGTTAAAAAACACAAATACTTATTTTTATTATTTTATGTTTGAAATACTGTCCAACCATCGCACCCAAGAATATATGCAAAACAGCGATCTTTTTATGTCCCCCACTATAGTAGTGAGGGACATATTGTTTTTGCCCTGTCTGTTGGTCTGTCTGTTGGTCTGTCTGTTTGCGCCAACTTTAACATTTTGCAATAACTTTTGCTATATTGAAGATAGCAACTTCATATTTGGCATGCATGTGTATCTCATGAAGCTGCACATTTTGAGTGGTGAAAGGTCAAGGTCATCCTTCAAGGTCAGAGGTCAAATATATATGGCCAAAATCGCTCATTTTATGAATACTTTTTATACGCCCGTATAAAATACGGGACGTATTATGTGAAACCCCTTGGCGGGCGGGCGGGCGGCGGGCGGAAGGCATCACTTTGTCCGGACTCTAATTCAAATTGTATTCATCCGATCTTCACCAAACTTGGTCAGCAGTTGCATCTAGTTGATATCTAGGCCAAGTTCGAATATGGGTCATGCCGGGTCAAAAACTAGGTCATAGGGTCAATAAGTGCATTTTCAAAGGGGCCACTTTGTCCGGACTCTATTTCAAATTGTATTCATCCGATCTTCACCAAACTTGGTCAGCAGTTGCATCTAGTTGATATATAGGCCAAGTTCGAATATGGGTCATGCCGGGTCAAAAACTAGGTCATAGGGTCAATTAGTGCATTTTCAACGGCGCCACTTTGTCCGGACTCTAATTCAAATTGTATTCATCCGATCTTCACCAAACTTGGTCAGTAGTTGCATCTAGTTGATATCTAGGTCAAGTCCGAATATGGGTCATGCTGGGTCAAAAACTAGGTCAAAGGGTCAATTAGTGCATTTTACTTTGTCCGGACTCTAATTCAAATTGTATAAATCTTATCTTCACCAAACTTGGTCAGTAGTTGCATCTAGTTGATATCTAGGCCAAGTTCGAATATGGGTCATGCCAGGTAAAAAACTAGGTCATAGGGTCAATTAGTCCATTTTCAACAGCGCCACTTTGTCCGGACTCTTATTCAAATTGTATTCATCCGATCTTTACCAAACTTGGTCAGTAGTTGCATCTAGTTGATATCTAGGTCAAGTTCGAATATGGGTCATGTCGGGTCAAGAACTAGGTCATAGGGTCAATTAGTGCATTTTCAACGGCGCCACTTTGTCCGGACTCTAATTCAAATTGTATTCATCCGAAACTTTTAAACAACTTTTTATCCTGCGTCAAAGTGGTATGGGGGTATATTGCTTATTTCCAAAACAAATACATCAATCATCAGTGTATCATCTCCAATGGCACACGAATCGGGCGTATATTGCTCCGTCATGCGGCGCTCTTGTTCAATATTGAAGATAGCAACTTGATATTTGGCATGCATGTGTATCTCATGGAGCTGCACATTTTGAGTGGTGAAAGGTCAAGGTCAAGGTCATCCTTCAAGGTCAGAGGTCAAATATATGTGGCCCAAATCGCTTATTTTATGAATACCGGTACTTTTGCAATATTGAAGATAGCAACTTGATATTTGGCATGCACATGCATCTCATGGAGCTGCACATTTTGAGTGGTGAAAGGTCAAGGTCATCCTTCAAGGTCAGAGGTCAAATATGTGGCCCAACTCGCTTATTTTATGAATACTTTTGCAATATTGAATATAGCAACTTGATATTTGGCATGCATGTGTATCTCATGGAGCTGCACATTTTGAGTGGTGAAAGGTCAAGGTCATCCTTCACAAGGTCAAGGTCATCCTTCAAAGTCAAGCGTCATATAGGGGGACATTGTGTTTCACAAACGCATCTTATTTGGAACTGTCACTTTAATGTTATACCTTATAACGACCAGGTTTTTTTTTCCACTTTTTGGGACGATAGCCCATGGCTTTGGAATTGGGAATTTTATCGGCATTTTCATGAAATTGGGAAAATAAATTCATTAGCCTTTTTATTCCAAACGAAAAGTCCACTGATTAGGGAAATACTAAATTTGATAAATTTTAACTCTTTATAATCAATCAAATTAAAAGAACATCATATAATACTTTGTTAGATGTAATTGAACTATAATTGAGATAAAATACACATAAGACACTTATTTCTAAAAAAAAATTTAAAAAAATAATTTTTTTTTTTTTTTTTTTTTTGGAAATAGGGAATTTTTTGCCACATTTTGGGAAAAAAGTATACTTTTTGGGATTGGGAACATAGCCGAATTTCGGCTATAAAACCGGGCCAAAAAAAAACCTGACGACACAGCCACCCATTAGAGGCTTTGAATTTACCAAGTCCAAGTTCCTTAGCAAAGCTCAGTCCAATACAAGTTTGTTGATCTTTTTAAATTTCATCTCATTATTAAACATACTTTTTTGGGGTGAAGAGCTGTTTTCCTAATGAGAAATGTACACATATTTTTTTCGCACAATATCCCCGATCATTGACTTTTATACCCCAAATTTCTGAGAGGATTTTGAGTGTAGGTTTAGGAAACATCTCTGACTCTTTAATCTGTTTGTTTTTGTCTTCTAGAGACAATTCCGCACCTTGGATAGGAGGTTCTGACATTTTTATGCCCCCGGTGGGTGGCATATAGCAGTTGAACTGTCCGTCAGTCAGTATGTCAGTATGTGTGTATGTCAGTCTATTTGTCCGTCCGGAAAAAAAACTTTAACGTTGGCCATAACTTTTGCATTATTGAAGATAGAAACTTGATATTTGGCATGCATGTGCATTTCACAGAGCTGCACATTTTGAGTGGTGAAAAGTGAATGTCAAAGTCATCCTTCAAGGTCAAATGTCTAATATATGGCGTGTGTCTGTCCGTCCAAAAACTTTAACATTGACCATAAATTTTTCACTATTGAAGATAGCAATTTGATATTTGGCATGCATGTGTATCTCGTGAAGCTGAACATTTTGAGTGGTGAAAGGTGAAGGTCAAGGTCATCCTTCAAGGTCAAATGTCAATTATATGGCGTCTGTCCGTCCGAAAACTTTAACATTGGCCATAAATTTTTTAATATTGAAGATAGCAACTTGATATTTGGCATGCATGTGCATCTCAGGGAGCTGCACATTTTGAGTGGTGAAAGGTCAAGGTCATCCGTCAAGGTCAAATGTCTAATATATGGCGTCTGTCCGTCAGTACAAAAACTTTTAACATTGGCCATAACTTTTTCACTATTGGAGATTGCAACTTGATATTTGGCATGCATGTGTATCTCATGGAGCTGAACATTTTGATTTGATTTTTGCTAAATATATGTACACTGTAACTCCAATATAACGCTCTCTGTTATAACGCTGAATCCAATATAACTCGGCTGGGTATTGGATCCCGTTTTTTCTCCAACCTTCCATTTCTGATTCAAATCCATGTTATGCAACTTCATGTATTTTCAGACAATTCAAAGATGGCGGCGATCACATCTTGATTGCTTTATTCAACCGTCCGTTGAACCAATTTTAATCGCTTTGAGGTTAAACAACACCGACGGCTAATTGGTGTAAATCTGTTGTGTAATGTCAATAAAGGTGTGAAAAACTCGCTTGTCAGTGTTTATTACATGTATTCCCTATCAGAGTGGTTCAGTGCGCTAATTTCAATAAGATAAGTGCAAGCGGGATAATTATAAAATTAAAGTTATTCAAAAAGATAAAATCATTCTTACTTTGATATGATTTGATATTTGGCATGCATGTGTATCTCATGGAGCTGAACATTTTGATTGGTGAAAGGTGAAGGTTAAGGTCATCCTTCAAGGTCAAATGTCAAATATATGGCGTCTGTATGACCAAAAACTATAACATTGGCCATAACTTTTTCAATATTGAAGATAGCAACTTGATATTTGGCATGCATGTGTATTTCATGAAGCTGCACATTTTGAGTGGTGGAAGTTCAAGGTCAAGGTCATCCTTCAAGGTCAAAGGTAAAAAAAAAATCAAAGCGGCGTTCTCATGAAGCTGCACATTGTGAGTGGTGGAAGTTCAAGGTCAAGGTCATCCTTCAAGGTCAAAGGTCATTTTTTTTTTTTTAATTAAAGCCTCGTTCTCATGAAGCTGCACATTTTGAGTGGTGGAAGTTCAAGATCAAGGTCATCTTTTAAGGTCAAAGGTCAAAAAAAAAATATTTCAAAGCTGCGCAATAGGGGGCATTGTGTTTCTGACGAACACATCTCTTGTTAGTCTTAGTTATCTTAATTGCCAATTTGAAAATCTAAATGAATATCTAAATGCAACTAGCCGCTTCAAGAACTCTGCAAATCACCATTATATATGACACTTAATTAGCAATTGTAAAACACAATTCAAAATTAAATAGCATTAACATTATTAAAATTTAGCACAGCTTCCTACATCAAAAGCAAAACACACTAAAGAACCCTTTGTTTGTTATTAGTAATTATAATCAGTATTATCACTTCAATTGATTGATATGTACATCACAGGCCAAGTCTCTTTAAATTGTTTTGTGATGTTAACAGCAAAATTTTCGATAACCTTTATTAAATTTGGGCGTCTTAAATCTGCTTTTCACAAGTCTTGGACTCTATGTCTTAGTTGCAATAAACCGGTCCTGACTGGTTCAGAGAGGTACAATTATGTTTGGATTTTGGTCCAAAGAATGACCTGTATTCGGAATTGAAAGGTTTCCGGTTTTGAGGAGATATTTTACGCATGGTTTTAAAGAGAAAAAATTGGGACCAGACAATTTTTCCGGTTTAGAGGATTCTGGTTTTGAGAGGATCTGGTTTAGAAAGTTTCCACTGTAAATTATGTTTAAATGCTTTCCATAAGCAAATTAGGATATTAACAGTGGCTAGACTTTCCAATTATTTGAGATAGAGTTGACTCGTCTGAATTTTGTTGATTAGAAGGTTTGAATGAAAGATGTGTTGTTGTTTTTTTGGTTAAAAAAGTGTCCAGACAATAAAAGACTATTTCAAGGCTTATTTACGGAAAGTTTTATGTGATGCAAGTGTTTAACATGCTATTTACTATATTATTTCATAACAAACTAAATTTCACAATTATTTCAAGTTGTCAAATCGTATTTTTCACAGTTTTGAGAAGGTTGCAAATTATTTTTTTCAGGTTTAAAAACAAATTCACGACTCATTTTTTCACAAAGAGAGAGGCCAAAGGCTACTTCACAAAGGCAAGAAAAAAACTGTCGTTTTTTCTTTAAAATAGCAAAATAGCTTTAAATCATCTCCCTCCTCTCCATTGCAGACTGCGAGCTCAAAAGGTATGCTGGAGTCAGATACCAGTCTGGATGAGGAGAATAACATCAAAAAGTTGAGTGACAATAACAAAGACAGACGGTCGCCAATAAAAAAGAGGCGCTCCAAAGACTCTCGTTTCTGCAAAGTGTGCGGTGATAAGGCACTGGGCTATAACTTCAATGCGATGACATGCGAGTCATGTAAAGCGTTTTTTCGCAGGAACGCGCTTAAAGAGTCTGTAAGTTTACCTGCAGGGTATTCTGATTTTAATTGCGTAGTTTTAGTCAAAAGAAAGTTGAAAATTCTGGTTATTAGATTGAGTGCTTGCATTAAACCTTTCTGTGATCAATTTATTGGTCAGCTGAAAGATCACCAGGCCGACCTTCTCAAGGTTGTCTTGAGAGCATTTTGTGTTGTTTCTAGCTTTCATAAGCAGGACCCATATTCACAAACCATTCATAAGCCCAAATCATTAATATCCAAAGGCGATATGTACAAACCATTCTTTAAAATGTCCTATAGAAGCACAAATCTTCAATAGCAGGGCCCATATTAGCCAACCATTCATAAGCAGGGGGCATATCCAGCATATCCACAAACCATTCATACGCAGGACACATATCCAAAAATCGTTCATAAGCAGGGCCCATATTAACAAGCCATTCTTAAGCAGGGCCCATATTAACAAGCCATTTATATGCAGGGCCCATTTTCACAAACCATTCATAAGCAGGGCCAAGATTCACAAACCATTCATAAGCAGGGCCCATATTCACAAACCATTCATAAGCAGAGCCAAGATTCACAAACCATTCATAAGCAGGACCCATATTCACAAACCATTCTTAAGCATGCCCATATTCACAAACAATTTATACGCAGGGCCCATATCCACAAACCATTCATAAGCAGGGCCTATATTCACAAATCATTCATAAGCAAGGCCCATATACACATACCATTTATAAGCAGGGCCCATATTAACAAACCATTCATAAGCAGGGCCCATATTCACAAACCATTTATAAGCAGGGCCCATATTCACAAACCATTCATAAGCAGGGCCCATATTCACAAACCATTCATAAGCAGGGACTATATTCACAAACCATTCATAAGCAGGGCCTATATTCACAAACCATTCATAAGCAGGGCCCATATTCACAAACCATTCATAAGCATGGCCGATATTTACCTACCATATATAAGCAGGGCCCATATTCACAAACCATTCTTAAGCAGGGCCGAAATCCACAAACCATTATTAACCAGGGCCCATTTTCACAAACCATTCATAAGCAGGACCCATATTCACAAACCATTCAGTAGCAGGGCCCATATTCACAAACCATTCAGTAGCAGGGCCCATATCCACAAATCATTCATAAGCAGGACCAATTTCACGAACCATTCACTAGTAGGGCCCATATTCACAAACCATTCATAATCAGGGCCTATATCTACAAACCATTCATAAGCAGTACCCATATTCACAAACCATTCATAAGCAGGGCCCATATTCACAAACCATTCATAGGCAGGGCCCTATTCACAAACCATTTATAAGCATTGCCCATATTCACAAACCATTCATAAGCAGGGCCCATATTCATAAACCATTCATAAGCAGGGCATATATTCACAAACCATTCTTAAGCAGGGCCAATATTCACAAACCATTTATTAGCATTGCCCATATTCACAAACCATTAATAAGCAGGGCCCATATTCACAAACCATTCTTAAGCAGGGCCCATATTCACAAACCATTCATAAGAAGGGCCCATATTCACAAACCCAGTGTTTTCATTATTATCTGAAACAACCGATTTTTTTAATAAAGCAACAGATTAGGCCGGG
Organism: Dreissena polymorpha; assembly: GCF_020536995.1. Lineage (NCBI taxonomy): Eukaryota > Metazoa > Mollusca > Bivalvia > Myida > Dreissenidae > Dreissena > Dreissena polymorpha. Next base: position 5,861,480 of record NC_068368.1, on the reverse strand, counting down.
GGTCTAGGGGGCCGCCTAGGCCCCCCGTGGGTCCAGGGCAACGCCTGGTAGGGGGTTCAGGGGGGCGAAGCCCCCCGAGAAAAAAATGAATATGCAACTTTGGCTAATAGATATCAGTGCTCTGGCTGAAATTCATGATTGACAAAAAGGAAATAAGACAAGAGAAGAAAACAATATTATTTTTTTTATTAAAATTAAGTTTACCTGATGAGAACTTCACATTTTATTTACATCTCGCAAGAGACTAGTCAGAGTCACTATCACTGTAACTGGCACTGCTGCTAGAATCTGAATCATCCTCTAAATTAAATGTCTTAATAGCTGCTTTGATCTCTTCCCTCAATTCTTCCTGATCTAATAACATGACAGGGTCTGTTTGAACACAAGTGTCACTAGTAGAAGGAGTAGCTGAACCTATTTTCTTTTTCACTGACAAAGGTTCTGCTAATTTTTTTCTATTTTTAATACTGAGCCATTTCGAAACTGCCTGCTTAACAATGTCACCAGAATCCTCGCATCTTGGCCCATTTATAGTCACCTGTAACAAAGCTTCTAACATGTCATTGGATATTCTATTCCTGTGTATAGTTTTAATATTTTTTAAAGAACTTGCTCCTCTCTCCGGCCAGGCATTTGTGACAGGAAGTGAAGCTGCAACTTCAGCAATAAATGTTAACTTGGGGAAGAACTGCTTATAAATAGGGACAGATAGCAGTTGTATTAAACACCTCTCTGTGCTTGTCATCTTGGATGTAGAGTTATGTGGAAATTTTGGTTTTAAAATATCCCTAAGATGGTATTTCATTCCATTCCACTCTGTTTTAAGCTGATCAGACAATTCTTCTCCATTTTCTCCTCTGTAGAAATGTCTAGCAAGTATCTGTACTTCTCTATTACCATATTCCTTAAACTGTGCTGTATCATTTGGAATACCCTGGATATCAAAAATACTAAATGAGGTTATGATTTCTGAAGTATCAGTAAACCTTCGGTCAATATTGTTTTTCAAAGCAGCAATGTAATTTTTGAATAAAGACTGAATTTCATTCATGGCTTTTGAGTTCAAAGAGAGTTCAGCACTGATGTTATTAATTGAGTCTATATCACTTTGCAAAGCCGTAATTGGTGTTTCTTCTTGAAGAATACTATCAAGTTTGTCTTTTGCACTATTGACTTCAGGGATAATGGCAGAAAAATTGAAAGAGCTACTCTGGAAAACTCTTGACAGATGTGACAACACAGGAAGTATATGTCTCAGAATGTAAATAACACCAAGAAATTTTATGTTTCTTATTTTCTTAGAAAGTCCCAAAGCAATAGCATCTTCAGTTTTAGCAAGATCTAAAGTTTGTAATAAAGCTTCATAGTCATTGTAGACTGCTGTAACAGAAGAATCAAGACTTAACCACCTGGTCCTACAGGCTTTCTTCAAGCGTGAAGCAACTTTCTTAGATGCACCTTTACTCAAATTTAATCCTTTAAGTTCCATCTGTACCTTAAGATAACATGCCATTCTTTTGGGTGAGTTTTCAAAATAGTTCCACAACTGCCTTAGAACAAGTTCTACTTCTTTCACATACTTTATGCCTTCATTGCTGTCTGTACAAGAAAGGGCGAGTTTATGACATATACAGTGAACATTTATAAGAGTTGGGCACTTCTCTCTAAGTAATGTAGCAACCCCCTCCTTTTTTCCCAACCATTACCGATGCGCCATCAGAGGAAAATCCTGTAAATTTACCAAGATCAAGCCCACTTGTGTTTATTGACTCAAGAAGAAGATCAGAGATGGCCTTGGCATTTGCTGAAGAATAATGTTCAAAAATGTTCTGACAAGAAAGAAATGATGTTTGCACACTGCCTAGCTCCTGATCAAAATACTGAATAAATGTAATCAAATGTTCTGTCACGCTAATATCTGATACTTCATCTGTCAGCAAACCATATGCTTGGGCCTTGTGAGCTTTCTCTATTACACTATCCTTGACTGTATCACCAAGTAACAGAAAAAAATCCCTTTGTGAACCAGCAGACTTGTGGTTAAAAAATCTTAAATTCTCATACTCAAAGACATTTTCAATCATATCTAACAATGGCAACAATTTCCTATTTGAAACAAAGTTTTTCATAAGAAAGTAAACAGTGGAAAAAACTTTTTCATATAAAGACGATTCAACATTCTTTTTGTGACACACTTCAGTATGAAAAATTGACAATTTCTGAACCATTTCTGTTTCAATGGCTGATTTGTGCATTTGAGAAGCAGCATGAACTTTAAGAGCATCCTCCAAGAATCTAGTAGCAGGTGTGGTAACAAAAACATCTCTTTTGTTTAATTTATGCTTTAAGTTATGCTTTTTACATAATATACAGTACATTCCCTGCCCCTCAACAAATGACAGCCACCAATAATCAGTTAACTTGCTATGATTAAACTTTTTGGTGAAAGTCTTTTCTTTTCAGAGTCAGAAATATCGCTGCAGAAAGCTTGTTGACATAAATATCGACTGTGAACTTTGTTGGTACAACTTTCAAATAATGACTGTGTCAAAGTAAGACACTCATCATCAGTAAAAGGCTTGTGCTTTCTTGACTCCCAGAATCTGATGATTTTTCCGAACTGGTAGGCTTATCCGTATCTGTCATATAACTCCCTGAAACTGTCAGCTGATCTATGTTGCTATCACTCCCTGAAACTGTCGGCTGATCTATGTTGCTCTGCAATGGTGTCACATCAACTGCCATTGCTTCACTAGTGTTTAGGTTCGCAGAACCATCATCTGAGCCTTCAAAAGATCAAAACAGATTAAATTGCCTTGAGCAGTTTTTTCATCATCATATTTTTTCATATCTTTTTATTTTATTATCCATATCATTTTATTTGAAAATTTAGTGATCAAATTATATTATTAAATTATTTGAACAGATCACCTTCTATCATCATTATATGTTGAGTTTTTGGTACCTAAATATAAATTTACTCATAAAGCAAGAACAAAATCAAACTAATATTTACATTGTAGTAATTAATATGACAGGTCTAAGTACAGACAATTTATATGTTTCCCTTTGTATTAAATTTATTAAATGAAAATTGTCCTCTGCTCCATTACAATGGCAAACGAAGTCATAATTAATGTAAGAAGCTGTCAATCCTTACTTAATTTAAAACTAGATCTATATGACAAAAACACCCGCAACAAACAAACAACAACTTCAAACAAGGGTGATTGTGTCAAACTATAAACAGTTGAATACAATTCTGATAATGCGGAAAACTTACCCTCTTTTGAGCGATAAAACCATAACAACAAACGGCACTAAGAAAAGTCACAACAATCGTGAAAGAAGCCGATCTACAACAGCGAAAAAAAGATAACGAGAACCAAAACAAATATAACAGATAGTTATTGAACAATAACTAACAATATAAACAAACAGAAAAATCAACTGTGTCATTTTCTTTCTAACCAGATTTAGCTTTAAAGCCAAAGTCTAAAAGACTGAGTTTTCTTTTCTTGCCACCAGACTCCATGCTGAATTTGTACATCGGTTTCTGTTATAACGCTTCTGATTCGCTCTTTCGTTTTAGACCGACGAATCGTCAACGATGTTTTAATAAAAACCGCGCGGTGTGCAATATTTCTGTTAAAACACTTCTGATTAGCTCTTTCGTTTTAGACCAACGAATCGTCAACGATGTTTCATAAAAACGGTGCGGTGTGACACCACTAAATTTATTTCACTATCGGATAAAAAACAACCGATTTTTCGAGATTTTCAACCGATGATATGGATCGCCAATCGGTTAATAATGAAAACACTGCAAACCATTCATAAGCAGGGCCCATATTCACAAACCATTCTTAAGCAGGGCCAATATTCACAAACCATTTATTAGCATTGCCCATATTCACAAACCATTAATAAGCAGGGCCCATATTCACAAACCATTCATTAACATTGCCCATATTCACAAACCATTCATAAGCAGGGCCCATATTCACAAACCATTCATAAGCAGGGCCCATATTCACAAACCATTCTTTAGCAGGGCCCATATTCACAAACCATTCATAAGCAGGGCCCATATTCACAAACCATTCATAAGCAGGGCCCATATTCACAAACCATTCATAAGCAGGGCCCATATTCACAAACCATTCATACGCAGGGCCCATATTCACAAACCATTCATAAGCAGGGCCCATATTCACAAACCATTCTTAAGCAGGGCCCATATTCACAAACCATTCATAAGAAGGGATCATATTCACAAATCATTCATAAGCAGGGCCCATATTCACAAACCATTTTAAGCAGGGTCCATATTCACAAGCCATTCATAAGAAGGGATCATATTCACAAATCATTCATAAGCAGGGCCCATATTCACAAACCATTTTAAGCAGGGTCCATATTCACAAATCATTCATAGCCAGGGTCTATATTCACAAACCTTTCATAAGCAGGGCCCATATGCACAAACCATTTATAAGCAGGGCCCATATTCACAAATCATTTATAAGCATTGCGCTTATTCACAAACCATTCATAAGCAGGGCCCATATTCACAAACCATTAATAAGCAGGGCCAATATTCACAAACCATTCTTAAGCAGGGCCCATATTCACAAACTATTCATAAGCAGGGCCCATATTCACAAACCATTCATAAGCAGGGCCCATATTCACAAACCATTCTTAAGCAGGGCCCATATTCACAAACCATTCAAAAGCAGGGCCCATATTCACAAACCATTCATAAGCAGGGCCCATATTCACAAACCATTCTTAAGCAGGGCCCATTTTCACAAACCAGTCATAAGCAGGGCTCATATTCACAAACTATTCATAAGCAGGGCCCATATTCACAAACCATTCTTAAGCAGGGCCCATATTCACAAACCATTTATTAGCATTGCCCATATTCACAAACCATTAATAAGCAGGGCCCATATTCACAAACCAATTATGAGCAGGGCCCATATTCACAAACCATTCATAAGCAGGGCCCATATTCACAAACCATTCATTAGAAGGGCCCATATTCAAAAACCATTTATAAGCTTGCCCAAATTTACAAACCATTCATAAGCAGGGCCCATATTCACAAACCATTCATAAGCATTGCCCACATTCACAAACCATTCATAAGCAGAACACATATCCACAAATCTTTCATAAGCAGGGCCAAGATTCACAAACCATTCTTAAGCAGGGCCCATATTCACAAACCATTCTTAAGCAGGGCCCAAATCCACAAAGCATTCATAAGCAGGGCTCATATTCAAAAACCATTCATAAGCAGGGCCCATATCCACAAACCATTCATAAGCAGGGCCTATATTCACAAACCATTCATTAGCAGGGCCCATATTCACAAACCATTCATAAGCAGGGCCCATATTAACAAACCATTCTTAAGCAGGGCCCATATTCACAAACCATTTATAAGCATTGCCCACATTCACAAACCATTCATAAGCAGGGCCCATATTCACAAACCATTCATAAGCATTGCCCACATTCACAAACCATTCATAAGCAGGACACATATCCACAAATCGTTCATAAGCAGGGCCAAGATTCACATACCATTCATAAGCAGGGCCCATATTCACAAACCATTCTTAAGCAGGGCCCAAATCCACAAAGCATTCATAAGCAGGGCACATATTCACAAACCATTCATAAGCAGAGCCCATATCCACAAACCATTCATAAGCAGGGCCTATATTCACGAACCATTCATAAGCAAGGCTCATATTCACAAACCATTTATAAGCAGGGCCCATATTCACAAACCATTCATAAGCAGGGCCCATATTCACAAACCATTCATAAGCAGGGCCCATATTCACAAACCATTCATAAGCAGGGCCCATATTCACAAACCATTCATAAGCAGGGCCTATATTCACAAACCATTCATTCACAGGGCCCATATTCACAAACCATTCATAAGCAGGGCACATATTCACAACCATTCATAAGCATTGCCCATATTCACAAACCATTTATAAGCAGGGCCCATATTCACAAACCATTTTTAAGCATTGCCCATATTCACAAACCATTAATAAGCATTGCCCATATTCACAAACCATTCATAAGCAGGGCCCATATTCTCAAACCATTCATAAGCATAGCCCATATTCACAAACCATTCATAAGCAGGGCCCATATTCACAAATCGTTCATAAGCAGGGCCAAGATTCACATACCATTCATAAGCAGGGCCCATATTCACAAACCATTCTTAAGCAGGGCCCAAATCCACAAAGCATTCATAAGCAGAGCCCATATCCACAAACCATTCATAAGCAGGGCCCATATTCACAAACCATTCATAGGCAGGGCCCTATTCACAAACCATTTATAAGCATTGCCCATATTCACAAACCACTCATAAGCAGGGCCCATATTCACAAACCATTCTTAAGCAGGGCCCATATTCACAAACCATTCAGTAGCAGGGCCCATATTCACAAACCATTCACTAGTAGGGCCCATATTCACAAACCATTCATAATCGGGGCCTATATCTACAAGCCATTCATAAGCAGTACCCATATTCACAAACCATTCATAAGCAGGGCCCATATTCACAAACCATTCATAGGCAGGGCCCTATTCACAAACCATTTATAAGCAGGGCCCATATTCACAAACCACTCATAAGCAGGGCCCATATTCACAAACCATTCTTAAGCAGGGCCCATATTCACAAACCATTCATAAGCAGGGCCCATATTCACAAACCATTCTTAAGCAGGGCCCATATTCACAAACCATTCATAAGCAGGGCCCATATTCACAAACCACTCATAAGCAGGGCCCATATTCACAAACCATTCTTAAGCAGGGCCCATATTCACAAACCATTCATATGAAGGGCTCATATTCACAAACCATTCATAAGCAGGGCCCATATACACAAACCATTCTTAAGCAGGGCCAATATTCACAAACCATTTATTAGCATTGCCCATATTCACAAACCATTAATAAGCAGGGCCCATATTCACAAACCATTCATTAGCATTGCCCATATTCACAAACCATTCATAAGCAGGGCCTATATTCACAAACCATTCATAAGCAGGGCCCATATTCACAAACCATTCTTAAGCATTGCCTATATTCACAAACCATTCATAAGCAGGGCCCATATTCACAAACCATTCATAAGCAGGGCCCATATTCACAAACCATTCATAAGCCGGGCCCATATTCACAAACCATTCATACGCAGGGCCCATCTTCACAAACCATTCATAAGCAGGGCCCATATGCACAAACCATTCTTAAGCAGGGCCCATATTCACAAACCATTCATAAGAAGGGATCATATTCACAAATCATTCATAAGCAGGGCCCATATTCACAAACCATTTTAAGCAGGGCCCATATTCACAAATCCTTCATAGCCAGGGTCTATATTCACAAACCTTTCATAAGCAGGGCCCATATGCACAAACCATTTATAAGCAGGGCCCATATTCACAAATCATTTATAAGCATTGCCCTTATTCACAAACCATTCATAAGCAGGGCCCATATTCACAAACCATTCTTAAGCAGGGCCAATATTCACAAACCATTCATAGGCAGGGCCCATATTCACAAACCATTTATAAGCACTGCCCATATTCACAAACCATTCATAAGCAGGGCCCATATTCACAAACCATTCATAGGCAGGGCCCATATTCACAAACGATTTATAAGCATTGCCCATATTCACAAACCATTCATAAGCAGGGCCCATATTCACAAACCATTCATAAGCAGGGCCCATATTCACAAACCATTCTTAAGCAGGGCCCATATTCACAAACCATTCATAAGCAGGGCCCATATTCACAAACCATTCTTAAGCAGGGCCCATTTTCACAAACCAGTCATAAGCAGGGCCCATATTCACAAACTATTCATAAGCAGGGCCCATATTCACAAACCATTCTTAAGCAGGGCCCATATTCACAAACCATTTATTAGCATTGCCCATATTCACAAACCATTAATAAGCAGGGCCCATATTCACAAACCATTTATAAGCATTGCCCATATTCACAAACCATTCATAAGCAGGGCCCATATTAACAAGCCATTCATATGCAGGGCCCATATTCACAAACCATTGTTAAGCAGGGCCCATATTCACAAACCATTCATAAGCAGGGCCCATATTCACAAACCATTCATAAGCAGGGCCCATATTCACAAACCATTCATAAGCAGGGCCCATATTCGCAAACCATTCTTAAGCAGGGCCCATATTCACAAACCATTCATAAGCAGGGCCCATATTCACAAACCATTCAAAAGCAGGGCCCATATGCACAAACCATTCTTAAGCAGGGCCCATATTCACAAACCATTCAGTAGCAGGGCCCATATCCACAAACCATTCATAAGCAGGGCCCATATTAACAAGCCATTCATATGCAGGGCCCATATTCACAAACCATTCATAAGAAGGGCCCATATTCACAAACCATTCATTAGAAGGGCCCATTTTCACAAATCATTCATTAGAAGGGCCCATATACACACATCCTTTTTCAAATTGGCTCATTTTCTGAAAACTTCTTAAAGAAAACTTTAGGAAATAATTATATTTTTGAATGATTTTGTAGGCTATAGTTTTTTTTTCCCTGCTGTAGATGTAGGGATATTATTTTTTCGTTGTCTGTCTGTTTTATCGATCCATCCTTCTGCCCGTCTCACGAATGTTTCTGAAGCCACATCTTGGGGACATGCTTTTGCAGATTTAATTGAAACCTCTTGAGAGTGTATAAGGGATGATGAAAGAAAATTTGCGATACAAACAATTTGTCAATAACAGAGTTATGTCCTTATTATCCCCCGCCATAGGCGGAGGGATATTGTTTTGGCGTTTGTCCGTCTGTCTTCCCATCCTTCCGTCTTTCCGTCCATCCGGAGCCATATCTTGGAAGTGCTTTGGCGGATTTCATTGAAACTTAGTATGAGTATATATATTTATTGGAGGATGATGCACACCAAATGGCATTGTACACCATCTGTTAATAAGAAAGTTATGGCCCTTTGTATCTTGAAAAAATGATTTTTGTGTGTGTCAGGAGCCATATCTTGCAAGTGCTTTGGCGGATTTCATTGAAACTTGGAATTAGTATATATATGGATCAGAGGATGATTCATGCCAAATGGCATTGTACACCATCTGTTAATAACAGAGTTATGGCCCTTTGTATGTTGAACAAATGATTTTTTGAGTGTCCAGAAGCATATTGGCGGGGGATATCAATTCAACGAATTTGCTTGTTTTACTTGAAAATACACTTTTTATACAGGATTTATTCTATATTGAGCTGTATCTCCAATAACATGTGAGCATATCCCATGATATTTTCCACAGTTGTTCTCAACAATCTGGGGCTGAGTCACATGCAAGATCCATAATCCTTGAAGCAAGGTCAAGGTCACACATTGATGTCAAAGATCACAAATTTTCGCATAATTTAGTTGTTACTTTACTTTGCATAAGAGATTCTGTTAAAACTTTCTACAATTGTTCGCCTTTATCTGGCTGTGTGTCTCAGGTAAGACTAGGGTCTCTTTTGTCAAGGTCAAGGTCAGGAACTGAGGTCAAATGTTGCAAACTTTGATTGAATATGGATTATTTCTACCATAGATCAAGGGATGTTCAAATGTGTTCATTAATTATCATTAATTTTTCAAGATTCAATTAAAAAAAAAAAATTCCATTGTTATAAGGCAATGAGGCACATGCAAGGCCCAAGTCCATATGACCAACATCAAGGTCACACAGATTTGTTTGCACACTGACCTTTGATAGCAGTGTTTTCATGTTTTCTTCCTAAAAAATATAATTTCATGTTCTTTTCTGGTATATTGAATTTAAGCTTTGTGACTAGAATATAGATGGATGGCTGAATGAGGCACAACAATTGTCCTTACACCATTCATCTTTTAACCCTTTGCATGCTGGGAAATTTGTCATCTACTAAAATGTCGTCTGCTGAATTTTTAAAATTAGCATTTTCTTCATTTTTTTTCAAAGAATACTATCAGAATAGCAAACAGTTTGGATCCAGATGAGACGCCACGTTCTGTGGCGTCTCATCTGGATCCAAACTGTTTGCAAAGGCCTTCAAAATTCGGTTCCAGCACTGTAAGGGTTAATAACACCACCTTTTAAAAGCATTCTTTGTTACTTTAAATTCTATTTTATTTCAGATTTTTAATCAAGACCTTAGAACTGCTTGTATAGGTTTCATTAAACCTTTATTGATTTACTGATTTGAAATCTACAGAACCTTATTATACTGGGAGATATTAATCAGTCAAGAAACACTTGCATATTTATCCGATTCCTGCATGAGAATTTTCTCCAGCAATATATCACCAATCCCATCACAGCCTTGGAGGCACATTTTATGTCACCATCAGCCATACGCCAGATTTCCATTCAATATCAAAAGCTGTATCTTATACAGATTGCATGTACCACTTTGTTGCTGTGAAACTCAATAAAACTGGTAAAGATAATTAGTTGGAACAGTGGTTAATAGCCCTTATATTGTCAGATTCACGTGTATTATGTTGTTGTTACCATTTAAGAAGTAAGACATTATCTTCTTCAAGACTTCATAATTTCCTAAGTGGATATATGTGACTTGTGTTTCCAAAATAATCTGAATAAAACCCGCACTGAGTTATTGCTAGTTAACCATTAAGTACTTATCTATGTTATTTCCATATGTCTCATAGCCTATGTCGTGTTCACATTTTAACTCTGTTATATTTTAGTGTTTATTGAGATTGAATTTTTATGTGGAAATGGCAAGGCCTCCAAATTCACCAAAATAAATATTTTGTGCTCAAGAAGTAAAACCCTCCTCAGGGGTTTTTCTGCTATGTAAAAAAGGTCATAAAACGGACCCGATCCAAAAGCAAACTGATCCTATCTCATACCGAAATAATAAAAAAAAAGAAAAAAAATAATAATATTTTTTTGTGTGTAAGAAGTGTCTTATGACCTATGATTATTAGACTCTATATCTCAATATTTTGTTATGCTCCCCTTAAAAAATTTGGGGGGGGGGAGCATATAGTCGCCGCTTCGTCCGTCCGTGTGTCTGTCCGTGTGTCAGTCCGTGCACAATTTTTGTCTGGGCTATTTCTCAGCAACTAATGACAGGAATTCAATGAAACTTTATGGGAAGCTTCACTACCAAGAGGAAATGTGCATATTATCAGCAGGTTCTGGTCGTATGTTTTTTCACAGAGTTATGGCCTTTTGAAGTTTTCCATTAACTGTACATATAGTGCAATTCTTGTCCGGACTATTAAGTATTTCTCAGCAACTAATGACCAGAATTCAATGAAACTTTATGGGAAGCTTCACTACCAAGAGGAGATGTGCATATTATCAGCGGGTTCTGGTCGGATGATTTTTCACAGAGTAATGGCCCTTTGAAATTTTATTTAAAAATATTATTGTCCCCCCAACTACTGTGCCCTCAAGACGTTTCCTTTTATCTGAATATATAGTGCAATATTGTGACCAAAAAAAACTTTGGGGAGCTCTGTCTCTGACGGTTTCTTGTTTTAAACAACCTTCGAAATATATAACCATAATTTATATGATATTTTATCCAAAATGGCCAGAAAAAGACCTGTTGTGTCAATATTTGTTGATAAAAAAATCCCAATTAGGTCCTTTTTGTAGATAAAAAATTTCCCCAAAATGCCACTTATCGATTAAATAATCACAATTTGACCAGACTCCTTTTCCCAAAATGGCTGGAAACCCCCCCTGCTCGTCTTTTGTGCTCACCTGAGCACAATTTGCTCATGGTAAGCTTTTGTGATAGCCTTTTGTTCTTTGTCCATCGTGTGGCGTCAACATTTGCCTTGTTAACACTCTACAGGCCACATTTATTGTCCAATCTTTATGAAATTTGGTCAGAAGATTTGTCCCGATGATATCTTGGATGATTTCAAAAATGGTTCCGGTTGGTTGAAAAATATGGCTGCCAGGGGGCGGGGCAATTTTCCTTATATGGAAATACTTGTTTATTGTCCAATCTTTATAAAACTTGTTCAGAAGATTTGTCCTAATGATATCTTGGTACAGGATGGTTAAAAAACATGGCTGCCAGGGGGCGGGGCATTTTTTCCTTGTAAGGCTATAGTTAAACCGCGTTAACACTCTGGAGTCCACATTAATTGTTTGACCATCATGAAACTTGGTCAGAAGATTTGCCCAAATGATATCTTGGATGAATTAGAGAATGGATCCAGTATGTTTAGAAATATTGCCACCATGGGGCGGGGCATTGTTCTTTATATGTTTATATAGGGCTACAGTAAAACCTTATTGTAAACACTCTAGAGGCCACATTTATTGTCCAATCTTCATGAAACTTGGTTTTACAATTTTTACTTATGATATCTTGGACACGTTCAAAAATGGTTCTGGCTGGTTGAAAACATAGCCACCATGTTTATAGGCTATAGTTATGGCTATAATAAAACCTTGTTAACACTCTAGAGGCCACATTTATTGTCCGATCATTTTGAAACTTGGTCAGAAGAATTCTCCACAATGATATCTGGGACCACTTGAAAAATGGTCCATTTGCTTGAAAAACGGGTGGGCGGGGCATCTTTCTTTAAAGTGCTATATATATATTTATAGTAAAACCTTGTTAACACTCTAGAGGCAACATTTATTGTCTGATCTTTATGAAACTTTCTCAGAAGATTTGTCCCAATAATATCTATCCAATGATAGTTTGAAAATAGTTCCTGTTCGTTGAAAAACATGGCCACCATGGGGAGGGGTATTTTTCCTTATATTGCAATAGTAAACACTTGTTAATACTCTAAAGTCACATTCATTGACCAATCTTTATGAAACTTAGTCAGAATATTTGTTATACCCCCACAAATGAAGTTTAGGTCTGTCAGTCCGTATAATTTGTCCGCTCTCTAATTCAAGTTGTTTTCATCGGATCATCACCAAACTTGGTCAGATGTTGTACCTAGATTAAGATTAGGTCAAGTTAGAATATGGGTCATGCCGGGTAAAAAACTATGTCACGGGGTCACTTTGTGTCCGTTTTAAACATTGAGCATGCTGTCCGCTCTCTATTTTAAACATTGAGCATGCTATCCGCTCTCTAATTCAAGTAGTTTTCATCAGAGCTTCACCAAACTTGGTCAGAAGTTGAATCTAGATGATGTCTAGGCCAAGTTCAAACATGGGTCATGGCAGGTAAACAAACCAGGTCACAGGGTCACTTAGTGCGTTTTAAACATTGAGCATGGTGTCGGCTCTCTAATTCAAGTAGTTTTCATCCGATCTTCACCACACTTGGTCAGAAGTTGTATCTAGATGATGTGTAGGTCAAGTTTGAACATGGGTCATGCCGGGTCAAATACTAGGCCACGGGGTCACTAAGTGCGTTTAAAACATTGAGCATGGTGTCCGCTGTTTTTTGTGAAGACAACATGCAAAATATTCTGTGTCTATGCTGCATGTGGGGGTATTTGTCACGTCTGTGACAAAGCTCTAGTTTTAATTATATCTTGGATGAGTGTGAAAATGGTTCCAATCTGTTAAAAACATGGCAAGGGGGTGGGGAATAAATCCTTGTATGGGTTTACTAAAACCTTGTTGGCACTGTAAAAGTTACATTTATAGTTCACTTTTCCTGAAACTTGGTAAGAACATTTGTTCTTATGCTATCTTGGGCTTCACAGAACAGGTTAGTTCCTTTGTATCTCATGTGAGAGACGTTTGGCCTTTCAGGCCCTCTTGTTTAGTTTACAGTTATTGTCCTTTGCTATTTTTGTGTGTTTAAATTTTTATGCCCCCAAAGGTGGGTATATAGTGACTGCAATGTCCGTCTGTCTGTCCTTCCGTCTGTCCGTCACACTTTTGCGTTTAGGTTTTGAAAAATGCTCATAACTTCTATGTCCCTTCAGATGTAACCTTTATATTTGGTATGCATGTGCATATGGACAAGGCCTTTCCATTTGCACAAAAATTTTGACCCCTGTGACCTTGACTTTTAACTTAGGGTCCACGTTTAGGTTTCGAAATCTGCGTTTAGGTTTCAAAAAAGGGTTTTTCGGGGGCATATGTCTTCTGATAGAGACAGCTCTTGTTTGTTATACAATTATAAAGTTTTAAAGATTTCTATGTTCACAAATTCTCATTATATGCAATTTCTCCTTTTGTCACCATGATAACATTGTTAATGATTTGTGAAAAAGATACTATCTCCATTTTATTGTCTATGCCCAAACCCATTTCAAGTACATATGAGTTCAAAACAATGTAGAAAAGGCACAACCCTTTATTTCAACTTTTCTATTAGCTCTGCACTCATCCCAATTTCTTTGGCAGGGAATATCAATTCAAAGAATTTGCTTTTTATGACCCCGCATCGAATGATTGGGGGTATATTGTTTTTGGCCTGTCTGTCAGTGTGTCTGTGTGTGAGTCCCAAAACTTTAACCTTGGTCACAACTTTTGCAATATTGAAGATAGCAACTTGATATTTAGCATGTATGTGTATCTCATGGAGCTGCACATTTTGAGTGGTGAAAGGTCAAGGTCATTCATCAAGGGTAAAGGTCAACAAAAATCAAAGCGGCGCAATAGGGGGCATTGTGCTTCTGACAAACACATCTCTTGTTTAGCTATAGTTTATTATTTTGAAAAAAAATAAAAAAATTGATAAATCATAGAAATATTTGTTAAAAGATTTCCCCATGAGTGTCTTGAAAATCTTTGATTATGAAAATTGCATGTATAGGTACCGGTATTATTCTTCCCCCCCCCCCCCCCCCCCCCTAAAAAAAAAAATAAAAAAAATAGTGTAAATACCAAATTTTAAAGGATAAAACTTTGTCTTGATATATAAATTCAAGAATGCTGGTTCTTTTTTAGACGCTGGCGTGTTTATTTGAAAGCAACTGTTCGATTGACATTAGAACGCGGAGATTCTGCCCCCACTGCAGGCTTGCGAAGTGTTACGATGTTGGAATGAAGAAAGAGATGATCCTGGGTTTGTAGTACTGAAATAGTTTGAGCCGCATAAAACGAAAATGGATCTTATGCCATATGCGGCCAGTGAAGCTCCTGATTAGCCAATGCATTCGTGAAGTCTGGTCTGGAACAACTCTGTCCTGATGAGACCATCAAAGTATTTGAATGACTATAACCCTTTGCATGCTGGGAAATTTGTCGTCTGCTAAAATGTTGTCTGCTAAATTTCAAAAATTAGCATTTTCTTAGATTTTTTTTCAAAGAATACTATCAGAATAGCAAACAGTTTGGATCCTGATGAGACGCCACGTTCTGTGGCGTCTCATCTGGATCCAAACTGTTTGCACAGGCCTTCAAAATTCGGTTCCCGCACTGAAAGAGTTAAAGTGTAAAGTTTAGCTCCTGACCAGAATGTGAAGGCTGGTCATGTGCCATGCAGGTCTCATATGGCATTTAACCCATTTTACACCCAATTACTTTCACCTTCTGTCATAAAAATATTAATTAACCATTTACCACTTACATGTAGATACATATTTTAAAGTGTTTATAGTCTCTTAGAAAGATATATTTAATTGAAGACCTTTCTTACAAGATTCAAGTTTTAAAGGCTTCATTTACAGCCCTTAGATACTGATGAGCAGCAAACAGCTTAAAGCCTAAACAGACTGCAAGTTACTCGCAGGCTGTTCTGGTTTTATGCTGTTTGCACATAGCCATTTTCACTTTGCCTCTCAGTGGGAAAGGGTTAAATTCCAAGATCAACGCCACGTAACATTCAATTACTTGAGAGTTTATGAAATTAAGTTGAAATCACAATTTATTTATTTTTTCCACACCAAAAAACGTATCTATTTATACCCCAATTATGTAAATTGTTCCTGATTCTATGAATCAAATCAAACAGAAAACTATAACGTAACTTTGATGGTGAATGATACAATTTAATAACTAAATAATGACTTACACAAACTCATGCCCAATCCCAAAAAGTATACATTTTTCCAAAAATGTGGCAAAAATTCCCAATTTCCCCAAAAAAAAAAAAAAAAAAAATTATTTATTTTTTTTTTTTAGAAAGAAGTCTAATGCGTTTTTTTATCTTAATTTCAATTCAATTACATCTAACTAAGTATTATATGATTTTGTTCTTTTAATTTGAATGATTATAAAGAGTTATATCAAATTTAGTATTTCCCTAATCAGTGGACTTTTCATGTGGAAAAAAAGGCTAATGAATTTATTTTCCCAATTTCATGAAAATGCCTATAAAATTCCCATTCCATGGGCTATCTTCCCAAAAAGTGGAAAAAAAACTGCCGCATTTTGATAGAATTATGTGCCCTTTTTATTAGTGCTGCAACAATATACCGGTATATCGGTATATATCGCAATACGCAATCCGCATATTGTATTGCGATACGATTTTCGTCATACCGGTACGAAAATTTTACAAACATGCATCTACATTTCGTTCAGAAAAGCCATCCAAAATAATGATATCAAGGTAAACAAAACAAAGCGGTATTTTGTAAAAATAAATTGTTACGTACAAATGGCATTCTAAAAAGTCTATTATACAGAGTAGCGTTGTTACATGGGAGCATTCATTCTATGCTTTTAAACGAATTATCGTTGAATTAATTACGCACAACTAAATGTTTCTTTCGATTCTGAAATGAGCATTATTAAATTTGTAATCCGAATTTCGGAAACATGCTTCCGAAATGTAATGCTAACGCGACAATAAAAAAAGTGCTTTATTCTTTTTCTCAATAAAAAGCGAAAGCGCGCAAAAATTATACAGACATGTAGAACGTCGCGTGCAAAGTGTGGGTGTATTTGTGTTGTATAAAACGGGAACATCACGTCAGGCGATTTACGCGTGTTCAGTGGGAAAAAAAAACGCCCGATTGGAAGTTATTTCATCACATCTTTAAATAGTAACAAATGCCAAAATGTATTTGATATGTAAGAAAATTGGTGAATGTTTGTGTTTTGTGTTATTCTTGAGCATTTTTATAGTAAACATTTACCAGAATTTGCTTTAAAACTGGAATATACGGGATTATCGGGTAATTGGCCAGTCATAATTTTGGTACAAGTAAGCAATATATTGCGATATATTGCAATACGGGTTTTTGAGCTGACAATATATCGCAATACGCTTTTTGGTGTATTGTTGCAGCACTACTTTTTATACTTAGAAAATTGAAAATTTTGGTTAAGTTTTGTGTTTAGGTCCACTTTTTTCCTAACGTATCAAAGCCATTGCTTTCATACTTGCAACACTTACTAACTATCATAAGGGGACTGTGCAGGCAAAGTTATGTAACTCTGACTGGCATTTTGACGGAATTATGTGCCCTTTTTATACTTAGAAAATTGAAAATTGTGTTAAGTTTTGTGTTTAGGTCCACTTTTTTCCTAAAGTATCAAAGCCATTGCTTTCATACTTGCAACACTTACTAACTATTGTAAGGGGACTGTGCAGGCAAAGTTATGTAACTCTGACTGGCATTTTGACGGAATTATGTGCCCTTTTTATACTTAGAAAATTGAAAATTTTGTTAAGTTTTGTGTTTAGGTCCACTTTTTTCCTAAAGTATCAAAGCCATTGCTTTCATACTTGCAACACTTACTAACTATTGTAAGGGGACTGCAGGCAAAGTTATGTAACTCTGACTGGCATTTTGACGGAATTATGTGCCCTTTTTATACTTAGAAAATTGAAAATTTGGTTAAAGTAACAATCACGCTAAAAAATATCGAATATTTCGTTAAATAAAGCTAACCCATAAAAAAATCAATGTTCCTTTAAGCAAAATGCAAAATTTCAACGTTGGATGTTGTCTGGTAGAATTTATTTAACGAGATACAAAACGCTCATTTTTATTTTTTTGTGGCCACAAATAATTCCATTTATATCTCCCGTGAAATATCCGAACATTTACGGGCGAACACGAGATTGGATACGGTAAGCATCGGAAACATGACAGCTCTCATGAATAATCATTCTGTGAAATCAAAATGAATTTTGGGTAACTGGAACTTAGCGAATGCGAAAATGGCTTGTATAAATTATGCAAATGAACGCAACCCAAATGAATCTGATCCTGACTCGAAAGCGAAAGTAGATTACATCGTGGAATGATATTTAGATATTGAGATGCTTAAAACTTGCCGAATGCTTGTAATATAACGTTTTTACATCAATGTTACTTGTTTTTAGGGTCTTCCTATTCTAATTAACCATCGTATGGTACTACTTGTTGTCGAATGTTTTTATATATAGCATAATACAGTAGCCGTATGTATTGGTGAGCGTGATAATGACTTGTAAGTTTTGTGTTTCGGTCCACTTTTTATGTCCCCCACTATAGTAGTGGGGGACATATTGTTTTTGCCCTGTCTGTCTGTCTGTTGGTCTGTCTGTTGATCTGTTTGCGCCAACTTTAACATTTTGCAATAACTTTTGCTATATTGAAGATAGCAACTTCATATTTGGCATGCATGTGTATCTCATAAAGCTGCACATTTTGAGTGGTGAAAGGTCAAGGTCATCCTTCAAGGTCAGAGGTCAAATATATGTGGCCAAAATCACTCATTTTATGAATAATTTTTTAATATTGAAGATAGCAACTTGATATTTGGCATGCATGTGTATCTCATGGAGGTGAAAGGTCAAGGTCAAGGTCATCCTTCAAGGTCAGAGGTCAAATATATGTGGCCCAAATCGCTTATTTTATGAATACTTTTGCAATATTGAAGATAGCAACTTGATATTTGGCATGCATGTGCATCTCATGGAGCTGCACATTTTGAGTGGTGAAAGGTCAAGGTCATCCTTCAAGGTCAGAGGTCAAATATATGTGGCCCAAATCGCTTATTTTATTAATACTTTTGCAATATTGAAGATAGCAACTTGATATTTGGCATGCATGTGTATCTCATGGAGCTGCACACTTTGAGTGGTGAAAGGTCAAGGTCATCCTTCACAAGGTCATGTCATCCTACAAGGTCAAACATCATATAGGGGGACATTGTGTTTCACAAACACATCTTGTTTTCTAAATTATCAAAGCCATTGCTTTCATACTTGCAACACTTACTAACCATCGTAAGGGGACTGTGCAGGCAAAGTTATGTAACTCTGACTGGCATTGTGACAGAATTTTGGGCCCTTTATACTTGAAAATTTGGTTAATTTTTGTGTTTTGGTCCACTTTACCCCTAAAGTATCATAGATATTGCTTTCATACTTGGAACACTTGCAAACTATCATAAGGGGACAGTAAAGGACAAGATGCATAACTCTGGTTGTCATTTTTACCGAATTATGGCCCTTTTTTGACTTTATGAATATATGGTTACATTTTGTGTTTAGATTCACTTTACTTCTAAAGTATCATGGCTATTGCTTTTAAACTTAAAATACTTTCATGCTATCATGAGGGTACTGTACCTGACAAAATGAATTTTACCTTGACCTTTGAATGACCTTTACTCTCAAGGTCAAATTATTAAATTTTGCTAAAACTTCTTTATTTATGATTAGATTTGATTGATACTTCAACAAAACAACTCTTACCTGACATACCACAATTGACTCCGTCCAAACCATCCCCCACGCCTCCCGCCCCCCCCCCCCCCCCCCAGTAGGGTGGCATAGAACTGTCCGTCAGTATGTCAGTCCGTATGTCAGTCAGTCCTAAAAAAACTTGAACATTGGCCATTACTTTTTCACTTTTTAAGATAGCAACTTGATATTTGGCATGCATGTGTATCTCATGAAGCTGCACATTTTGAGTGGTGGAAGGTCAAGGTCATTCTTCAAGGTCAAGGTTATCCTTCAAGGTCAAAGGTCAAAAAAAATATTCAAAGCGGCGTTATCATGAAGCTGCACATTTTTAACCAGGTTTTCCGAAGGAAAAAACTGGTTATTAGATTGGCGAATGCAGGCGGGCTGGCTGGCTGGCGGGCTGGCTGGCTGGCTGGCGGGCTGGCGGGCTGGCCGAATAAGCTTGTCCGGGCCATAACTATGTCGTTCATTGTCAGATTTTAAAATCATTTGGCACATTTGTTCACCATCATTGGACGGTGTGTCGCGCGAAATAATTACGTCGATATCTCCAAGGTCAAGGTCACACTTTGAGTTCAAAGGTCAAAAATGGCCATAAATGAGCTTGTCCGAGCCATAACTATGTCGTTCATCGTCAGATTTTAAAATCATTTGGCACATTTGTTCACCATCATTGGACGGTGTGTCGCGCGAAATAATTACGTCGATATCTCCAAGGTCAAGGTCACACTTTGAGTTCAAAGGTCAAAAATGGCCATAAATGAGCTTGTCCTGGCCATAACTATGTCATTCATTGTGAGATTTTAAAATCATTTGGCACATTTGTTCACCATCATGGGACGGTGTGTCCCACGAAAGAATCACGTCAATATCTCCAATGTCAAGGTCGCCACGACTAAAAATAGATTTAAAAAAAAAAAAAAAATTACAAAGGGGGTTAATTTTTTTTGGTCATTTCAAAAGTTCAGTTTGAGTTTTCTCCCTTTATCAGATTTTTTTTTTCACAATGAAAACCTGGTTTTGTGACAATTTTGTCCCTTGTTAGTGGTGTAGGTTCAAGGTCAAGGTCATCCTTCATGGTCAAGGTCATCCTTCAAGGTCAAAGGTCAAACAAAATTTTAAGAAATCAAAGCGGCGTTATCATGAACCTGCACATTTTTTTAGTGGTGGCAGTTCAAGGTCAAGGTCATCCTTCAAGGTCAAAATTATTTTTTTTTAATTCAAAGTGGTGTTCTCAGGAAGCTGCACATTTTGAGTGGTGGAAGTTCAAGGTCATCAGTCAAGGTTATCCTTCAAGGTTAAAGGTAAATTAATTTTTTTTAAATTCAAAGTGGCGTTCTCATGAAGCTGCACATTTTGAGTGGTGGAAGTTCAAGGTCAAGGTCATTCTTCAAGGTCAAGGTCATCCTTCAGGTCAAAGGTAAAAAAAAATAATTCAAAGCGGCATTATCATGAAGCTGCACATTTTGAGTGGTGGAAGTTCAAGGTCATCCTTCAAGGTCAAGGTCATCCTTCAAGGTCAAAGGTCAAAAAAATAATATTTCAAAGCGGCCTTCTCATAAAGCTGCACATTTTGAGTGGTGGAAATTCAAGGTCAAGGTCATTCTTCAAGGTCAAAGGTAAAAAAAATAAAAATCAAAGTGGCACAATAGAGGGCATTGTGTTTCTGACAAACACATCTCTTGTTTTTTTCTACCATGGTTAAAAAACACATATATTTATTTTTATAATTTTATTTTTGAAATACCGTCCAACTATCTCACGCAAGAATCCCCTCCCTCCCCCCCCCCCCCCCCAAAAGAAAATTAAATTAGTTTTTGCATTTTGTTTGCATTTTTGGAAAATAATGTAATAAATGACCACACCCCCACACTATACACCCCTCTCCACTCCACCTCTCCATCCTTTGTGATTGAAATTGAGATAGGTCCCTACACCTTTAAAAAGAAAAATAGATGAGCGGTCTGCACCCGCAAGGTGGTGCTCTTGTTATGTCTCCCAATCTATACTGGGGGACATATTGCTTTTGCCCAGCGTCGTCCCAGATTAGCCTGTGCAGTCTTAATAGGCTAATCATGGACAACACTTTCCGCTGTAATGGCATTTCTTGTTTAAAGGAACAGTAAATGCACATTCATTAAGCTCATTTTTTCCAGAACGAGGCTTACATTGATTTCAGATGATGATTCTCGGAAGGCCAGGATGCAGAAGGTGATGCAGAATCGTACGCGTAAGGGCAGCAAGCAGCCGGACCCGATGCTTCACCTTGTCAAGGAGGAGCCAATCGACGCAGACATGCTGCCAGACCAATCAGATTCCAGCAGGGCAGACCATACCGAGGACTCGATACTTGACGTTGAGCAGTCGATGCTCACTGTTGAAAGGGGAGCAATATTACAGGAGATAGATAGGAGTCTGAGCGCAAATGGTTTCGATGACATTCTTGACCCGGAGTTCACAGATAAGGATCCCGCTCTGTTCCGCCAGGTGACGGCTGCAGAGCATGGATTGTTTAAGAATCTGGGGGCCGTGTACACGGCAACACTCGGGGATATGCTCAGTGACGTTAATCCAATGGAGCAGAGGTACAACAGCTGCAGTGATCTGATAAATAATTCCACGATTGCTGTGCGCAAACTGATCAAGTACATTAAGAAGTTGGAGGATTTCCAGCAGCTACCCACGGACGATCAGTTGACCATGTTGAAGTCATGTATCTTGTCAGCGATTCTGCTGCGCTCGGCGTGGTTCTACGATATCGAAAACGAGGGCTGGATGACGCCTACTGGTTGCATTTCAGCGAAAATTCTAAAGAATGCCGTTGGTTATAGTGAAGTTTATGAAGCTCACATAGGGTTCTGTAAACGGGTGAAAACCCTGTTTGAGGATGACAGTCGATTGTTCTCCTTGGTTCAGATGCTGTGTATCTTCAGTCCCATCAACACAGAGTTGAAGGTGAAACCAGAAGTGGCCAATCTGCAGGACAAATACCTCATACTTTTGAAACATTACCTTGAATGGAAGTTCTCATACATCCAATGTGCTGCGGTTTTCACACAGATTATCAACTTAATCAGTGAGATGAAAAACTTATCAGATGTTCATTACGCCATAATCTTGCGAGCGAACCCTTCAGAGATAGAACCTCTCATGTTAGAGGTGTTTAACTTAAAGAAGCCTCTTACTGCTTGAGCTTAGGGCTCAAAAATCATGTAGTGGTTACCAAGGTGCCTGTACCACATGACTTTTTTGGCAATGTGTGTGACAATCGGTAGTCAACAAAACATCGCTTCAGGTAATATTTTTGATAATTTCTTCATTAATTCAAAACCATTTACAAAAAAAACAAAGACGAGTGCCCGGTCATTGTCAAAATACACAACTTTGTTAAGTTTGCGCAAAGTTAATTAAGTATTTTTTCCAAAATGTGCAACCGCGTGTTTGAAAACACACGAAGTGAAATGCTATGTGTGGTATATTTTTTATTCAATCAACAAAAACGTTCATTATTATATTGTCGAAGGTTTAAAAAAATAGGGCGGACATTGTAATTCTTTATAGAGAAGCTACATACATTGTATGTTTGCGCAAATACATCTGATTCAGAGTAAATGGTTTTGAATTAATGAAGAAATTATCAAAAACGTTATCTGAAGCGATGTTTTGTTGACTACCGATTGTCCCACACATAGCCGAAAAAGTCACGTGGTACAGGCACCTTGGTTACTCTACTCATCCAATACGTACCAGTGATTTGTTAATATTGTTAGACATTGATTTTAAACAAGCCTTAATATGGTTTGTAAGATATTCATTGTGTATGAAGGTGATAATGGGATGTGCTCAATGTGAAGGTTGTGTTGTAGTTTTGTGTGATACTTGTTATAATATATAGAAGTAAACATGACATTTTCGTTACTATCCTTCATTGGCGGCTTTAATGTTGCACAGAGCATTTTGTTTGTTATGATGCAGTGTTTTTATGTAGCTCTGGGGAAGGGACCCTAGTCTTCTAATCAGGACAGATAAAAACGTGTAATAACCAATTTTGGTGATTATTTTCATGCAATGTTACTGACAGGGAAATACAATTATAAGGGTTAGGTTAAAACGCTTAGTTTCATTTTGGAGGAAAACTCCATGACTTTAAAGATTAATTATTTTAAAAAATTTGGGGGATTTAGCCTATAGTCAGCTAATGGTATTCTAAAATGAAAGACATATAAGCTTAAAGTACAGGTAATGTCTTTTTGCATTATACACAAAAGCAAAGATATCAGAAGTGCCTTTCCTTTTTATGTTTGCTTATTTATCAGCATGTTGTCATTAGGGCCAGCGATTTGGTAAATGTTTATCTCGCTCCTATCATGAGAATAATGATGCCCCCAGTCATTGAAATAACCAGTTTTTCCAAGCAAGCCAAACATGGTTACAATCCTCTCAACAATGAGCTCAGGGCTTGCAAGCATGTTCTGATTTTGATCAGTGTGTCCCCTACATAACTATAACCCATGATAACCGGAATTGCCAAGCTGGGTACCAAGTACTAGCATGCAGGAGGAAAGAAATAATAAGCATGTTTGAGGTCAACAAGTCTGGGTCACAAGGGCTTGTAAAATAAATACTGTTTTCTCCATGGACCTGTTTCCCCTAAGGATATCTAAATTATTCAGATGGAAAGGTAGTAGCGATTCACTTTAGAGGTTAACTAGTAAAGATGTCAAGGTCATGGGCTTTGAACATCAAAAACTTGTCAACAGTATGTTAAGAGCACACTTAAACCTAGGAATAATCAATTAGTATCCTGGTTTCCACAGTATGTTAAGAGCACACTTAAACCTTGGAATAATCAATTAGTATCCTGGTTTCCACAGTATGTTAAGAGCACACTTAAACCTAGAAATAATCAATGAGTATCCTGGTTTCCACAGTATCAATTAGTATCCTGGTTTCCACAGTATGTTAAGAGCACACTTAAACCTAGGAATAATCAATTAGTATCCTGGTTTCCACATTATGTTAAGAGCACACTTAAACCTAGGAATAGTCAATTAGTATCCTGGTTTCCACAGTATGTTAAGAGCACACTTAAACCTAGGAATAATCAATTAGTATCCTGGTTTCCACAGTATGTTAAGAGCACACTTAAACCTTGGAATAATCAATTAGTATCCTGGTTTCCAACGTATGTTAAGAGCACACTTAAACCTTTGAATAGCCAATTAGTATTATGGTTAGTGTATACTCAAGGAAGACTCCTATAAGTTATTGTTGAGCTTATTACTGAAAACGCTCCATATAGCAGTCATGATGGTCAAGTGTGTGAGTCAATGTTTGTTCCGACTGCAATATACTGATTAATCATGTAATTGTTTAAAAAAAATACCACAAATGAACATCAAAAGACGATGTGTTGCATGGTACACCGTCTCCAAATCCAAATTGTCAATATCACCCTCAAAGGTCAAAGGTTAATTTGCATGTTTATTTATGTGTGTCATATCTTGTCTGGACAGTAACTTTGTGATTGATTGCGCAATTTTAATATAACTAACAACACTCTTCACCATCATAAATAAAGTAATGTGTCTTGTAACTTTAAAGAATATGATCAAAATTAGAGGTCAAAGGTCAAATTTGGGCATGTATTGCTTGTCCAGACTATAACTTTTTCACTCAAAATGCAATTTTAAAATAACTCACTTCAAATGACCACCATGAAAAGATGCTGTTTTGACTGTAACATCTGTCTCCTTACCTAATGTCAAGGTTACACTTAAAGGCCTAAAGTTGGCCATAAAACAACTAAATGAGACTGTAATTCCATGATTGATCTTGAAATTAAAAATTAATTTACCCGGGTTCATTATGTGAAGGCAGCATGTCCTGTGAAACAGACCACTCTCTACCTCAAAGGAGCTAAAAGGAGAAAATTGAACTTATAGGGCCAAGGTTAAATTTTGCCTTGTAACAGCTTGTTCTGTCTTAGCAACCTCATTCAATGTTAAATAAATTTGAAAAAAATATTTGTGGAGGTGTTCAAAGGTCAAAGTCACTTTAGAGGTCAAGGTCAAACAAACTCATGGAGCTTATTGAATAATGACAAGCTCTATTGACCATGGAATCAACGACCATGGAATCAACTTGTTGACAGAAATATAGCTGCTACAGATAAAGTTGTCAAACGTCAAGGGACATGCAGTATTTGTTTCACTATGGTATGTATTGACACATGTCATTGGGAAGGTGTGTATATAAGTTTCACAAACATCAATGATTTGTTAAAAAGGCTACTACTGAAAATTATTGTGCAACCACTTAAAGAATGGGAAAAGGTAGCTTAAAATGTGCCATTGTGCTAAATGCTGTTATTTTGTGTATGTGTTTTCTTGTCTTTTGCAAGCATATTGTTTGTTAATTGCTTGATATATTTATATTTCAAGTTTAAAATATGTTATCATACAATTTGTGTGTCTGTATTAAAGATATATTCTTATTTATTAAATATTAACTACCGGTAATAATCGAGCGTAATATTATCTGTCCCTGTCTTTGATTGTTTTTATATGGTTAAACAATATCATCTTTATATGTCTGTGTGAACTTGTGTTGTTGTTTTTTAATAATTATTTCATTGACACATACATTTGGAGATATCTGACTTAGCAAAATGCAAAAAAAAATATTTAAATTTGTATCTGATTGCATAACAAACGCAGTAAGTGTGTATTAATTACTTTGGATAATAACATATCTCATGATGAGGGTAATTTGGTCTTTATAAAAATCAAGATTGAAATTATTGTTGTCTGGATCATGAATTCATATATTGGTCTGTGTTAGTTATGTATGCATATGTCACAGCAAGTTATAAAATATTCACTCACTAAAGGGACTTGTGCGCATATTGTGGGAAAAAAATCAACCTTTTTTGCATATTTAAAAAAGAAATGAAAGCTGTACATCAGAGAGCTGTATAACAGGGATGACGTTGAATCAAACTGAAAACACTTTTTCATTTATGAGTGGTTATCATTTGAAATTGATAAAATTGTAAAGCGTTACAGATGCAAAACAATTGAATGATGTTAAATTCCTGTTGTTTTAGTTGTATTTTGTGACAATATGTGGATTGCTTATATCAAGTATAAAATCCAGTAGGTAATGCAGCAGCATAGATCGTAGAGTGATAAGGATATTAATAAACCAAAAGTAATTGGTTCGAGACTAAGTGAGGAAAACTTTTTTCTCTTTTAAATTATATTCTTTTTTTCTTCTTTTTTTCTAGACCTCTTTAGTTCTGATGTTGACATAGCTCAATTTAAAGCATTTTGAGTTTTTGACAAACTTCTTTTTTTTCAAATAACTTACCAAACTTGCTCATACTTGTTGCGTATCTCTAATTATGTACAATGATATATTGTGTTGTCTTGTGTTGTTGTATTGTAAATGCTGCATAGTGTTAAAATGACATAATATAGTTATACTAATCTAACAGTAATAACTTTTTTATTTCAGTTACTAATTAATTTATTTCAATGAAATGCATATTAAAATATTATATGTATATATGTGTAACTGTCACAGTTCTGTAAAGTTTAGCTTCCTCGTGACATCGACTTAACTTAAATGTATGATTACACAAAGAATGAATGGGTGATTTCTGGCCCAGGTGTTACTCCTTTTATATATAGTTTATTGAATATATTTTATTGTAAAATGAACTTATATTTCCCCGTGATTTATTGAGAACTATTCAATGTGTACCTTCATTGTAATGTTTGTGTTGTAAAACAATTAATTTGCATTCTCAATTGTATGTATAATAATTATCCCCACGCTTTTTGAAAAAAAGGTGGGGATATTGTGGTGATCTCCGCCGTCCGTCCGTCCGTCTGTCCGTCCGTCTGTCCGTCCGTCCTGGCCACTATCTCCTCCTACACTAAAAGCACTAGAACCTTGAAATTTACACACATGGTAGCTATGAGCATATGTGCGACGGTGCACTATTTGGAATTTTGATCTGACCCCTGGGTCAAAAGTTATAGGGGTTGGGGTGGGGCCGCGTCAGAAATTATCACTCATTTTTTTAGGTTATTTTACATTTACTTCTTTATTTCTACACCGATTCACTTCAAATTGATACTGGACCTCACCTATGACAATACGGTCAATCTCAACCATGCATGGCCCCATTCCCAACCCTGGGGCGCCCCGCCCACATAGGCCACACCCACCAAAAATTTCCATTTACTATAATTTTTTCATTTCTACACGGATTCACTTCAAATTGATACTGAACTTTTGTTATGACATTAGGGTCAATCTCAACTATGCATGGCCCCAATCCCAACCCTGGGGCGCCCGCCCACATAGGCCACACCCACCAAAAAAATCCATTTACTATAAAAAAAATTTAGGTTATTTTACATTAACTTCTTCATTTCTACACTGATTCACTTCAAATTGATACTGAACCTCTCTTATGACAAAACGGTCAAACTCAACTATGCATGGCCCCGTTGCCAACCCTGGGGCGCCACGCCCACATAGACCACACCCGCCCAAAATTGCCTTTTACTATAATTTCTTCATTAATACACTGATTCACTTCAAATTGATACTGAACCTCTCTTATGACAATACGGTCAATCTCAACTATGCATGGCCCCATTACCAACCCTGGGGCACCCCGCCCACATAGGCCACACCCTCCCAAAATTGCCTTTTACTATAACTTCTTTATTTTTACACCCATTCACTTCTAATTGATACTGAACTTCTCTTATGACAATACAGTCAATCTCAACTATGCATGGCCCCATGATCAACCCTGGGGCGCCCTTGGGTCAAACATGCGGCGTGGGGATACGCGTCGGCCTCTGCCGCGCCATTTCTAGTTGTAAGAATGTAAGGAAATTGTACTATTTCAAAATTTTCAACTAAAAGGACATATTGTTATTTGTATTCCTACTCTGCATACAAAATCAACAACTGCAGCAGCTGCTGTACTTTTGTTTTGTTTGAGATGAGCTGAAGCTATGGTTGTGTAGAATAAGTCTTAAAAATTGACACACTATATGTGCATTGACATTTGACATGTCAAATCTTTAATGATATATATTAGCACTCGAAAATCTGCATTGTTAACTCATTCATGGTCAGAATGATTATATTGACAATACTGTAGTCATGGTTGAATCATGGTTAATATAGCTGTTACCAGGTCTTTGACACTTGGTATACCTTTAACTTTGAAGAGTGCTTCATGGCCATTATGTAACTTGCAATAGTTTTTTTTCCCTTTGTATATTGTTGTATTTATATCTTGATTGTGGCATATCTTGAAAACTATCAAAGATATTAACTTGAAACATAATCTTTAGTATGATCTCAGTAAGGGGATGTTCATGGCACAAAAATCATTAGTCTTGCATCCAATTTTCAAAGTTATTGCCCTTGGTTTATTAATCCCCTACCGGCGAAACCGGAGGGGGCTTATGGTTTGCGCTCTGTGAGTCTGTCAGTTTGTCACACTTTTCTGGAACTTTAAAAGTTCTTCATATTTTTTCATGAAACTTGAAACATGGACAGATGGCAATATGGAGATTATGCACGTCATTTCATTTTGTTCTTACATCAAGAATTCTGGTTGCTATGGCAACAAATAGACTAGAAATATTGCTGAAAATGGTGGAGTTTCACCGGTAGGGGACTTTTAATGCTTGGCAATAGTCTTGTTATTTTAACTCACCTGAGCACAACGTGCTCGTGGTTAAATGTTGTGGTTGTCTTTTGTCCTTCTTAAAATCATGTTTGATCAGTGGTCAACATTTCCCCTGTGAATATCTTGTTGCCACATTTAATTGTCCAATCCTTGTAAAATGCATTCAGTTCAATTGTCCCAATGATATCTACGCCAAGTTGAAACTGTGACATGTGATGTTAAAACTAGGTCAAATAAAAGAAAAAACTTTTTTACTCTCTTCATTAAAGTAATATTTTATTGCCTAATCATCATGAAACTTACCCAGAAAATGTGTTTGTGTTATATCTAGGCTTAGTTAAAAAAAATAGTTCTGATCCCTTGAAAAACATTGCCCCCAGGGGTCAGTGCAGATCTCCTTCTTTTGCTTTATTGATAGGCTGTTAACTCTCTTTAAGTCACACTTTATGTAATCATCAGGAAACTTATTTAGAACTTATGTTATATTTATATATATGCAAAATAAAAAAATAAATTGTTCAGGTCTGCTGAAGAAATTGGCCATCTGGGGGCTGGGCAATTTTCCTTTAATGGCTTTAGTGAAACTTTGCAGGAACACTCTAGACGATACATATTTATGCCCCCCTTCGAAGAAGAGGGGGTATATTGTTTTGCTCATGTCGGTCCGTCCGACCGTCTACCAGATGGTTTCCGGAGGATAACTCAAGAACGCTTAGGCCTAGGATCATGAAACTTCATAGGTACATTGATCATGACTGGCAGATGACCCCTATTGATTTTTAGGTCACTAGGTCGAAGGTCAAGGTCACAGTGACTCGAAATAGTAAAATGGTTTCCGGGTGATAACTCAAGAATGCTTAGGCCTAGGATCATGAAACTTCAAAGGTACATTGATAGTGACTGGCAGATGACCCCTATTGATTTTCAGGTCACTAGATCAAAGGTCAAGGTCACTGTGACTTGAAATAGTTAAATGGTTTCCGGATGATAACTCAAGAATGCTTACGCCTAGGATCATGAAACTTCACAGGTACATTGATCATGACTGGCAAATGACCCCTATTGATTTTCAGGTCACTAGGTCAAAGGTCAAGGTCACAGTGACCCGAAACAGTACAATGGTTTCCAGATGATAACTCAAGAATGCTTACGCCTAGGATCATGAAACTTCATAGGTACATTGATCATGACTGGCAGATGACCCCTATTGATTTTCAGGTCACTAGGTCAAAGGTCAAGGTCACAGTGACTCGAAACAGTAAAATGGTTTCCGGATGATAACTCAAGAATGCTTATGCCCAGGATCATGAAACTTCAAAGGAACATTGATCATGACTGGCAGATGGCCCCTATTGATTTTCAGGTCACTAGGTCAAAGGTCAAGGTCACAGCTACTCGAAACAGTAAAATGGTTTCAGGATAACTCAAGAATGCTTACGCCTAGGATCATGAAACTTCATAGGTACATTGATCATGACTGGCAGATGACCCCTATTGATTTTCAGGTCACTAGGTCAAAGGTCAAGGTCACAGTGACTCAAAATAGTAAAATGGTTTCCGGATGATAACTCAAGTATGCTTATGCCTAGGATCATGAAACTTCATAGGTACATTGATCATGACTGGCAGATGACCCCTATTAATTTTCAGGTCACTAGGTCTAAGGTCAAGGTCACAGTGACTAAAAACAGTTAAATGGTTTCCTGATGATAACTCAAGAATAATAAGGCCTAGGATCATGAAACTTTATAGGTACATCGATCATGACTGGCAGATGACCTCTATTGATTTTCAGGTCACTAGGTCAAAGGTCAAGGTCACAGTGACAAAAAACTCAAATACTTTTCATCCGATCTTTACCAAACTTGGTCAGAAGTTGTATCTAGACAATATCTAGGTCAAGTTCGAATATGGGTCATGCCGGGTCAAAAACTAGGTCACGGGGTCACTTAGTGCATTTCAAGGATTTAGCATGGTAAAATGCTCATAACTTCTATCAAAGCGTTGGCTATAACTTTTGCATTATTGAAGATAGAAACTTGATATTTGGCATGAATGTGTATCTCATGAAGCTGCACATTTTGATTGGTGGAAGTTCAAGGTCAAGGTCATTCTTCAAGGTCAAAGATCAACAACAACAAAAATCAAAGCGGCGTTCTCATGAAGCTGCACATTTTGAGTGGTGAAAGTTCAAGGTCATCCTTCAAGGTCAAAGGTCTAAAAAAGAAAAAATATTTCAAAGCAGCGTTCTCATGAAGCTGCACATTTTGAGTGGTGGCAGTTCAAATTCAAGCTCATCCTCAAGGTCTTTTATTTCAAAGCGGCGCAATAGGGGGCATTGTGTTTCTGAGGAACACATCTCTTGTTTGGTTAATAATCATTAAAATGATGCAAGTAATAATTGTGTAATAAAAAAAAATGGCTGCCATGTGGATGGGCAATTTCCCCTTGATAGTCGGTATTGAAATCTGAAACTCATCTTTTCAGATTAATTTTGTTCCTTAAATCTCAGGCGAAAGCCTAAGGGCACATGGCACTTTTATATGTAAATGTCCCCATAGTATACCTTGAAAACTAAAAGAGGTATCAACTTGAAATTTCATTGATTGATACATATTATTTGATGTTTGGGCAATGCACAAGAGACACAATTCTGACTTCCATATGTTAAGAGTTATTTCTCTTTGTTAGTTTAATACATGTAAATGTTTTGATTTTGCAATGAATCAACCTGAATTTTTAAAGGTTGACGGATTACCATGAGAGGAATATAGTGCACAATAACATGAAATCCTTTTTTCATAATTTCCCTTGTGAATTTTAAAGCTGAATGTTTGTTAAAGACAAAGCTTGACTCTAGATTGGTTTCAAGATGAAACAATATAAAGCTTGAATTGTTGGGAGACTACTTCTTCAAACTGAAAGTCCTCCCTCTGACAAAGCATAATGTGGGGTTATCAGGCACAAAGTGAAAGCTCTAAATTGCATTGTATTTAAATTCATTTTTCATGAATTCTTTATATTTTTGTATGAAATCTATGGGCTCTTGGTAAACAAATTTTATATGTATTTTGCTGTCAGGGATTCTTTGTTGTTGATCATTCTTGTTGTATGTGTACTGTTTGTGATCCATATGGTGGTCGCTCAATAAATGCAAGAGATGCGAGGTACAATTATGTTATGCTTCTTGTTTCACTAAAAAATGCCATGAAGATATTATCTGAAACGAGTGTTAGTACAAATTAGATTCTGGATTCCGTCATCAATAAAGTTAATGAAAATGTGATAAGCGATGTTATCTATCTAATTAACCTGACTTTGACATTTAAGATTAAACAAGAATGCAGTCTTTAATCTTCAAACACCATGGTACAAGTGAACAAAATATTTTTGATATAAAATGACAAGTTTAGAATTAAAGCAAATTCTTAAAAAAATAAACATTAGGGCTTAAGGCCCATAGGGGCGTAATTGAGGCCCATGGGAATGTTACTGTTTTTGGCATACTTGCCTTAGCTGTCTTAGCCCCTAAAGTGACCTTAAGACTATCTTAGACCCTTTTGTCGCTAACTCAAAGCCCTTGTTAACCAACTCATAAGGTATTCAGGTACAACATGATCTTGAAGAGCTTTTTGGATTGCCTAATGTCTGTTGTTCATCATTAATAATCAACATTTGCTTTGTGAAAATTCAACATAAAAAGCTTTCATTTATCGCCAAATCTTCATAAAAATTTGTTTGACCAATAATCCCAATGATATCTTGGCTAAGAGCAAAACTGGATCATATGGGTTCAATAACTAGGTCCCAAAGTCAAATAAAGGAAAAGACTTGTTAAGAAAAAGCTGGAGGCCACATTTTTTTCAATCCTTATGAAACTGGGTTAGATGATTTTTATTAATCATATCTATGCCAAGTTTGGACTTTGGTCACATGGGATCAGATCTAGGTAACTAGGTTGAATGAAAGAAATAGGTTTCTCAATCTTAATGAAATGTTGCCAGAATGTGTGTCAATATTATATTTTGAATTAGTTCAAAACTGTGGGGTCAAAAACCAGGTCTTTAAGTACAAAAATGGAATAAGCTTGTGAACACTCCAAAGGACATATTTATTGTCCAATCTTCATGAAACTTGGTGAGGACATCATGTTTCCCAATGCCCAACCAAGTTTGTAAATGGGTCATGAAGAGTGGAAAATTAGGTCACTAGGGCCCATTAAAGAAGAAGCTTCTGAACCCACTTGATGTCACGTTTATTGATCTATCCTCATGGTACTTGGTCAGAATTTTATCCCAATAAAATTTGACAAAGTTCTTAATTGGGTCATCCAGGGCCAGAAACTTGGTCACTAGGTCAACATTTGCCTTGTTAACACTCTAGAGGCAACATTTATTGTCCAATCTTCATGAAATTTGGTCAAAAGATTAATCTTCATTATATCTTGGATGAGTTTGAAAATGGTAACGTTTGGTTGAAAAACATGGCTGCCAAGGGGCGGGGCATTTTTCGGTGTAGCTGTATAAGCCAGCTTTTCACCTTACCTGACCTTTGTAAGTGTCCAATAAAATTTCCAGCGGATAGATACGAATGAATACACTTAATTTATTCAATTGGCTGATTTAAACATACCACCAGAACATGGGAAACATGACCGCGTCTTTGTAACACTGTTTTACTGCGTGTTCAGCATGACACAATTTTATCTCTAATGAAAAGGCTTGATAGATAGAACAGTTTTACACTCAACTCTCGACATCAATACAGTTTGTGCGTGCACCTTTTATTTTCAGAGGATTGCCAGCGCCAGAGCGTTTGTACTTAAAGGCTATGTTCTCATATTTAGTAATTACTTCCATATTCCTGTCTGTGTACTAGTATATTTAAGTTCATAAAAGTATCGTTTTTCCCTATCCTGATATTCGTTTTGGCCAAACCATTTTAAATTGTTTTTGAAATTGAACAGTTAACATGTAAAAGTATAAAGGTTAAAACAAGCTGTCGTTCCAGCAGTGGAAGCGTGGCCTCCCTTAAATGCATTGCATTCCAACCCGCAAGGTATCAGGGTCAGTTCGCGGCCAGTAAATAATCGTTATATAATATAGACGCTATAGCGTGAACTATGTGAACTGGAATTTTCTTTAGACCAGAAATATGTTAAATGAAGATATTCAGCGATATAATTATGGTATGTCAATAATAGATTCTTTATGTGTTTTCAACAATACCATGATAAATATTATTTTTGATTAATTTAACAAGAATTATTCCACCATATTGACTAATGTATCAAGCATGAGCGCGATGATTCTCCATCCTGTTAATAATCAAATCAAATACAAACCAATAAAACAGGTTTGTTCGAAGAACGCGCGCATAAATATTTAAAATATGTACGGATACCTCGCGTGTGGCCGGTTGACTCATATGTTTTAATTTCACTTCCATTCTTCTTTTGGTTTTCTGTTTTGTAGGTTTATGACCAGCAATATGTAATAATATAAAATAAGCCGCGAAAACTCCGCGTAACATCCCGTACTGTGTGTGATGCAGCTAAGAACTGCACAGAAAAAGACATGTGCTATCTTTGATCTCATTAATTGAACTCTTTACCTTTCACCAACTCCAACCACAATCAACGCCGTATATCTTTAAAAAAAAAGATATTTCTTGTTCCTTATATGGCTATATATCATGCTATAGTAAAATCTTGTTAACACTCTAGAGGCCACATTTATTGTCCGATCTTCATGAAACTTGGTCAGAAGATTCATCCCAATAATATCTTGGACAAGTTCAAAAATGATGCCGGTTGGTTAAAAAACATGGCTGCCAGGGGGCGGGGCATTTTTCCTTATATGGCTATAGTAAAACCTTGTTAACACTCTAGAGGCCACATCTATTTTCCGATCTTCATGAAACTTGGTCAGAAGATTTGTCCCAATGATATCTTGGATGAGTTCGAAAATGGTTTCGGTTGCTTTAAAAACATGGCCACCAGGGAGCGGGGCATTTTCCCTTATATGGCTATATATGACTAATAAAACCTTGTTAACACTCTAGAGGCCACATTTATTGTCCAATCTTTATGAAATTTGGTCAGAAGATTGGTCTCAATTTTATCTTGGATGAGTTTGAAAATGGTTACGTTTGCTTGAAAAACATGGCTGCCAAGGGGCGGGGCATTTTTCCTTATATGGCTATAGTGAAAGCTTACACTCTAGAGGCCACATTTATTTTCCGATCTTCATGAAAACTTGGTCAGAAGATTCATCCCAATAATATCTTGGACAAGTTCAAAAAGGATGCCGGTTGGTTGAAATATAAGGCCGCCTGGGGGCAGGGCATTTTTCCTTATATGGCTATAGTAAAACATTGTTAACTCTCTAGAGGCCACATTTATTTTCCGATCTTCATGAAACTTTGTCAGAAGATATGTCCCAATGATATCTTGGATGAGTTCGAAAATGGTTTCGGTTGCTTTAAAAACATGGCCACTAGGGGGCGGGGCATTTTTCCTAATATGGCTATAAGTAAAACCTTATTAACACTAGAGACCACATTTATTGTCAGATCATCATGAAACTAGGTCACAAGATTTGTACCAATTATATCTTGTATGAGTTCAAAAATGGTTCCGGTTGGTGGAAAAACATGGCCGCCAAGGGGGCGTGGCATTTTTCCTTATATAGCTATAGTAAAACCTTGTTAACTCTCGCGAAGCCATATTTTTTGTCCAATCATCATGAAACTTTGTCAGAAGATTTGTCCCAATTAAATCTTGGACAAGTTCGAAAATGGTTCCAGTTGCTTGAAAAACATGGTCACCAGGGGGCTGGGCATTTTTCCTTATATGACTTCATGAATCTTCATGAAACTTTGTCAGAATATTTGTTAAAATGATATCTTGGATGTGTATGAAAATGGTTCTGGTCTGTTGAAAAACGTGGCTGCCAGTGTGTTCACTAGTCATGAAAGATGGTAAGAACATTTTGTTCTAATGACATCTTGGGCTGCACAGAACAGGTCAGTTCCTTTGAATCTCAGATTAGCGACTTTGGGCCTTTCAGGCCCTCTTGTTTATTTTGATCACAACAATTGACTATGTTGAGGAAACTTTAAAGTTAATGCATATTGATCTAGATCTCATGTGTGGTCAATGTAACACATCTCTGTACTTTGAAACATTTCTTTAAGATCTTTGATGTTCATTATCATGATGAAAATATACTTGAAGGAAAATTCAGTTTGATCAAAATGTCAAGTGAACATTGAGCCACAGTCTTCAATATCTGGCTTTTCATGCTGAACATGGCGCTTACCTAAATGCTTTTTTAGATACATTTATAACTGAACAATTTACAAGCTTTATTATGTTAATTTCAACTTGTCAAATTAAATGGAAAACCACCTCTCTGCTATCGAATCAATAAACAAGCCATCACTAATTTTGTGGAAATTTAAATAATTGCCTTTCTGTGGGAGTAAGCTTATTTTAAACTTTTGAACATTGATGTAAATTTTAAACGTTACAGCCAACATGAATGTGGCAAATTTAAATACTGACTTTCTCATAAAGATTCATGAAATTTTCGTTTTTTTAATGTTCAAAAGAACTATATGAAGTGGTATGAACAATCTGTAATCCTTAAACTGTTAACTCTTTACCACTCAGATACATAAATTATTTTTGATTCGTTTGTTGTCCTTAATAACATCAAATTAAATTAAGACCCTTTCTTACTAGATTCAAGTTTTAAAGTCTTATTGTTGTGCCCCGCTTCAGGGGCAAGTCTTATATCACTGGTATGCGCAAGTCTTATATCAGGTATAATTAGTAGCTCACCTTCAGTAAACGGTTATGGCAGTGTGACTTTAAGATTTGCTGAGGGTCCAGGTGACCGCTAGCACCTGGTGGGTGCAGGGCAAAGCCCTGCTAAGGGGTCCAGGGGGGCGAAGCTCCACGATTTTAGTGATTTTGAAGACTTTGACAACCATTTCTTGAGCATGTCACGCCTTGACATAAAATGCAGCGAAAAGAGAAACAATATGCCAAAAAAAGGGATTCATCAGAATCCTAAAGGTCGACTTGAAAAACTGGGCGAAAGAGAGTCTAAAGTTAAAACGTTTAGCGATTTTCTGTGATTAGTGGGAAATGTTGTGTACGAAAAAAGAAGAAACATGAGTTTAAATAGGTGATTTAGATCTAATTAAGTGTGAAACATCAAATGAATTTACTTTACTTTGGCGATTTTAGGGGGGCGTACGCTGTGTCCACCCCCCCTTGGATCTGCTTATGGTATATCTTAGTAAGTTGTACCTTCTAAAAATGAGATCTCTATTGTAGACAGCTTCTGCTGGGACAATACTGATCATATGATAATACAACAGAGGGCAAACACCGAACACAAAAGGTGATCTTCTTATGGAATTACGAGCTTCCAAGATGGGCATTTGCTTTGATCAGTCAATGAAAGTGGACTTAACAGCTTAAATTTGTTATCCTAAATCAGTATAAATTTGATCACAGTACAAAATGTATGTAGATTTTCAAATAGTGGTCAATACTTACGTCAGTCTAAGGAAAGCAAAACAAGTTAGACTCTTAGCAAATATTACATACTTGTTGTGTCAGTTATATTGTTCAAGCAAATTGGCATAATTGTTGTTATGGCCCTTTAAAAAATGACTTTAAATGTGTCACATGTAACTCAAAATATATTTTTCAGTTGATCAAAGAACAGACACTTTTAAGTTCTCCTTTTTAAAGCTGTTTTAGCCTAGATTGAGTGCTAAATTTGTATACCTTAAATATGTGAATATCAAAATTGGTATGACTCCTTCCATCTATGGGACCTTTGGATTTTTTAGTCATGCGTAAATTGAAGTATTAAGTACTGTTAGAAGAATGAAAATTTACAAACACATCAAAGCCATACAAAAATAATCAGTTGTTTAATGAATTTTCGCCAAGACATTGAGTCTCAGCGCAATAAAAATAAATATTTGTGAATATAACATATAATTTTCATATTACTAGCCATATTGATAAGAATTGGTTTTATACTGCTACATGTATTACAGAGAGATGGCATGTGCATCAGAGAGGAGACATAAAACAGAGAAAATGAAGAAATGGAGTGAGGAGGGGTATTAGGGTTGCTTTGAATTTAAGTAATTTTTAATAAGACAGAATTCACAACATCTGTGATATTTACTTACAGAGGATCATTCAGATAATGAGCTGAACAGACATTTACAGAGACTGTTACTCATAAATTCCAAATGTGATCATCTGTGATCGAAGAATGTCTTTAATTATTTCCTTTTATCTGCCGTCATTTAATGAATTGGTTGTCATTGTTTGAATGAAATCAAAAGTGATCAAATAATGTCTGACATTATTTCTTTTCATTTGCTCTCCTTATTGCATGGGTACACATGTAGCAGGGTTCGGTATAAGGAGAACTTATACTGCCTTGCTATATGAGCTAGCTTTTATAGCGACGCGGTAGAGTGTCTGCCTGATTTGGAACCGGGAGGTCCCCGGTTCGATCCCCAGTATGGTCGGGGATTTTTCTAGCTGGGTTACATTTGCGCCCAACGTAAAAAAAACACCATGTGTGTCAGACGTCCCACAGATGTCATGGCACTAGGAAATTTGTGAAAGAATTTCACAATTGGAGGGGGTATATGTAGCAGGGTTCAGTATAAGGAGAACTTATTTTGCCTTGCTATATGAGCTAGCTTTTATAGCGACGCGGTAGAGTGTCTGCCTGATTTGGAACCGGGAGGTCCCGGGTTCGATCCCCAGTATGGTCGGGGATTTTTCTAGCTGGGTTACACACAAAACAAAGGTTCTTAGGTTCCTTGGGCGGAACATTATCAAGCAAATTATATTCATACTGTTAGTTTTCCTTCTTACTTTATACGTCTTAATGAAAACATCCTGATATAACGAAGATTGACAAGTAACATTTATGATCCATGATGAAGAGGGTTCATTTTGGATTGTAACCAAGGAAGAGGGTTATGAACCCCTTTAACATAAATGTTCAATATGTTTTTTTATAAGACATTGACATAAGTGGAGTATTGAGACAAACATGTGGGCATCGGTCTCCAATTGACACGTGTCTAGTCCAATTCTTTATTCTATGCTTTCTTATGGTTTATATGGAAATATCAGTGATTTAAAAGCGATTATTCTCAGTTTGAAACAGTGATAAATGACTCTTTTGATAATTTTCTGTGTTTTACTGTTAAATGTTGTTGTTTTTTGACATCATAACACCATTATTCCAGTAAAATCCTACAGTTTTTCTATTTTGAAAATTTCATTGACTGTGGAAAAATAATTGAATAACATAGAATTGGGTTTTTGGTAGATTATAAATTTTGATTCACCAGTGATCATGAAAAAGGAAGATAAATTTCTATGACTACTTATTTATAAAAATCTATAAGCTTACAAAATCAATGAATGTCCTCTTTTTGTCAGATCAATTACATGTGTCATCTGCAATTGTTGTTACCGGTAACTAAATGAAACACAATTAGAGAGATCAGTTATGTGCTTTAATTTATATGAACAATCAATGCTCTTTTGCTCTATTTTAACCGGTAAAGAATCAAGTATTGTTAATGCTTGTCTGTCAGAAGTAATTTCTAAGTGAATTAAATCTATTCAGTTGTAATTGTTGTGCATAGATAATTGGGGGCACTTAAATTTGTGTTCCAATTCAGTTCAAGCACAGATGACAAACTGGTTTATTTCACATTTATTTAGTCTTTTATATAAGCCTGCATAATTTTTTATACAAAAGTACTTTTTATTTTATAAGGCTGAGCTGTTAATTTCATAAAATGAAAATTCATTTTGAAATGATATTTGAATTTCAAAAATTCAGATTTTATTAATGCAGAAAACAATTGCTGTCATTTTCTTCTACTATAATTTGGTATAGAATATCAGATTAAAAATTATTGATTTAGTGACACGAAAAAGAGGGTTAGTTGTATTTTATTAACATACTTGTCAGAATTATGCTTGATGCTAAGTCAGTTTACCTTTACCACTTAGATACGTATTTTCACACATTTGTGAAAGTTACATTTAATTAAAGGTCTTTCTTACTAGATCCAAGTTTTAAAGATTTCAGTTCCAACCCTTAGAATCTGATGAGCAGCAAACAGCATAAAACCTGAACAGGCTGCAAGTTACTCGCAGGCTGTTCTGGTTTTATGCTGTTTGCACATAGCCATTTTTACTTCGCTTCTAGGTGGGAAAGGGTAAATAACTGATAATTGTCAAACTAATATTCTTAGATAATATATTAACATTATTAATTTCTTACCATATGAATTTTGATATAGTTAAGGTTAACTTATTAAGACATCATGATCACATGTCTTGAAATGTGTTTTAAATTTTCCTATAATAAAGTTTAATATAATGTAGTAATATTATTTTTCAGTTTTGAGTATTACTAAGGTCTTCCTTTTATCTTTAAATTTCTGTGGAGATTTTATTTGTCATATATTTGTATTGCTTACATAAGATTATTATGTTTTTCTGACTGGATGTTTATGATAAATCGCAAGATCTGAAAGCCGATTTACAAATACAAACAATAACAATAATTTGTGGACAACAACAGATAGGAATTTCTATAGATGAATACAAACAAAGTTCCCCATTGATTTTTTTTCAAAATGTTAATCAAGTTAACTGAAGTAGAAAAACAGCTTGTTTTGTCTATTGTTAGAAAGAGCCGTTTTTAATTATTGTCTCAGAGATAATTATAATAGTCATTGTTGGAAACAATGGATGAAAGTTTGACATAATCCTGCTTAATGTTTATACAGGGCAAATCCTGTTAATTTGATTGGAAACTAAAATTGTGTCTTAAAAGTTGGTTTATGGGATTATTTATATTACCTATAGACACATTGTTTGAATTACTTTTTATGCACGTGTAACGAATTGGAATAGTTAATTTTTGTTTGTAACCATTTCTTGATTGGCCGTTAAACAAATCAATTGAAAAAATGTCACTGAAATAGTTTAATAAAAGGCTTAAATTACACTGCTTCTGTGACCTGTCATACACAAGTTTTGTTTATCCCTTTACAACTAAGAAACGTATTTTGACACATTTGTAGTCCCTTAGAAAGTTCAATTGAATTTAAGGCATTTCTTACTAGATCCAAGTTTTAAAGGTTTCTGTTTCAACCCATATGTACTGATGAGCAGCAAACAGCATACAACCTGAACAGACTGCTAGTTACTCGCTGGCTGTTCTGGTTTTATGCTGTTTGCACATAGCCATTTTCAGTGTGCCTCTGAGTGGGAAAGGGTTAAGCTTTTTCCATTAAAAAATCTCTTGAGTAGGCTGGGTAACTAAGGTGATGTAGGCAGGCCAGCATGGTAAATATTAACAACAGGTAGAATCTTTCCTTTTTCCAGTATTAGTCTGCCAGCAATCTCAAGGAACACTGCCAACATGGCTGCCAGTACAGGTCCTGAGTCAGCGTTTTGTTGGATGGTTACCATTTCCTGATGTTTTAAAGTGGGCAGGTAGATTTGTTATGGTCTGTGGAGACAATATCCAAAATATATTTTTTATTCATTGAAGAATTGAACAGCATTGTTCTGCATTTAATTAATGTATAAACTGTCAGAAAAAATATGCCTCAATTGCATAAAAGCCACGTTTATTCAATCAGAATGCAGCGCAAACATAAAAGCGAAAGAAAATATTATTAGATGCGCAATAAGACTGTCAACCAATGTCGAAGCTGGAAGCACTTAATAGAAGCCAATCTTGGCTGTTCATTAATCATTTGTTCATGTGGAAATGCTTATGTTTGCAAATGAATACTTGCACATGCAAATGTGAAAACCTGCATGTGACCATGTGACAACTACAAATTCACACATAAAGAAAACATATTTTTGATATCACCTCTATGACAAAATAGTTATATGTAGGGATTATGGATAGTCAATTATTTCTTACAGGTAATGACAACAATTCACTCTAAGACTTAACATATATATAAATAGGTGATCTGTCACTTAAAAAAAATATTAACAAAATTCTGATATTTTATAACTTGTGCCTGAAAGTGGGATTATTTTAAGTATGCAATTACCGGTAAATGGCTGGAAGTTGATCAATATAACCATTTAGGTATGTACTAATGGGTTTGTTATTTATCCCTTTACCACTTAGATACGTATTTGGAGGTGTTTGTAGTCCCTTAGAAAGTTATATTTACTTGAAGACCTTTCTTACTAGATTCAAGTTTAAAAGGCTTCGTTTCCAACCCTTAGATACTGATGAACAGCTGAACAGCATAAAACCTGAACAGACTGCACGCCATTTTCACTTTGCTTCTGGGTGGGAAAGGGTTAAAGACAACAGCACAGACATTCAAAATAATTCCAACTTTGCTTATTACAAAAGCTAAATTACTTTCAAAATTTCAACTGACGTTTTATACTAAAAATCTTTGGTCCGCACCAACTGCAATATATTTGAGTTGCAGTGAACTCATCATGTTTATGTCTGTAGTTTAATTTTTCTCCATTATATAGTTGCCATGAATTAAAAGACATGATGTCAGTTGTTATCAGCCTGGAGGTTCAGGGTTTGATCCTCACTGTGGAAGTGTTCTTAAGATCTCCCGTAAAGACATCAAGTACTGCTTCTATCCAGGAAAAGCAATCAATATTGTGTTGATATGTTATTTTTAAGCATTCAATGCAATAGAAATATAAACCTATAATCTTTTTATGCCCCCGGTAGGATGGCATATAGCAGTTGAACTGTCCGTCAGTCTGTCAGTCTGTCCATCCGTCCGAAAACTTTAACATTGCCCATAAATTTTGCAATATTGAAGATAGCAACTTGATATTTGGCATGCATGTATATGTCATAGAGCTGCACATTTTGAGTGGTGAAAGGTCAAGGTCATCCTTCAAGGTCAAAGGTCAAATATATGTCTTCAAAGGGGCGCAGTAGGGGGCATTGTTTTTCAGACAAATACATCTCTTGTTGATCTAGGAATCTGGGACAAATGTAATATTTGAAAAATAGTCTGTTAGTGAACCTGTCCCTTTAATTGCTATAATATGCATAAGAACTGCACAATAAAATGAACTGGCAATTCACAAAAAATAGCCAGTACACCAGTGCCATTGTTTCGTCATTGGTATTAAATAACCTTTTTGCAAAGTACTTGATTGAGTTTGACATGATTTTGTTACATTCTTTGATTTGGGTCAGTTCTTCTGTTTTGGTTATTAGTTTTATCAGACATGATACGTATCACTTTATTGATTACTATTATTACTGGTAATTTAATAAGGCTATCATTATATTTCCCATTGTCACAATCT
Source organism: Dreissena polymorpha (assembly GCF_020536995.1). Taxonomy (NCBI): domain Eukaryota; kingdom Metazoa; phylum Mollusca; class Bivalvia; order Myida; family Dreissenidae; genus Dreissena; species Dreissena polymorpha. The sequence goes on along the minus strand of NC_068368.1, from coordinate 5,817,688 downwards.
TACCCCCAACAATCAACTTGATACTATTATCTTTTGATATTAATCTTTTCATAACAGAAGCTTTTATGGCTGTACACAAATTTATACAAATATCCGAACAGAATATCTCTAATAATTTCAATGTTCTTTGCCAACTTTGACTTTGCAGACTGTTCATGCTTTATTGTTATGTTGGTGATAAATTGACATTGAGGCCCTTTCATTAAATGCTAATATGGATTATATAAGCTCAATAATTCACTAAAAAAAGAGACTTGTCATTGAACAGGCTGGTTTGGAGCTAGACTGGCTGCATGTGTCATAAGACCCATTTTGGAACGCCACAAATCAAATCTGTTCACCGCATTGGTGGAGTTGTTGAAATTGTTGGTGTAATACTCAAAGTCTCAGAGTACAGTTTGAATATAATAAGTGCATATTCTACAATAGATATTCAGTTAAACTTCACACTTGTTTTTGAGGGGCAACCGGTAGGTACAGTCATCGAGAATTGTATTAAACAAATGCACTCCATGCCATCAACAGGTCTGTTAATAAACATTTCGTTAAAAGCTTTACGGCTTAATGGAAAGATGTTTTGTACCACACAATGCCGTTCGGGTCAATTTTCTGTAGATTAAAGTTTGTTTTCACAAGAATTGAAATATTTATGTGCAAGCCGAATAAAAGCAGAGTAAACATGACAATTAAATACAAAGAAATATGTTTTATATCACACAACGTTGCTCTGGTCAATTTTCTGTAGCTTAAAGTTTGTTTTCAAAAGAATGAAATATTTATGCCACCACAAGCAGAATGAACGTGGCAAAATTATTACATACAGAAGAATTATTTTGAAATACATGCATTGAATAAAAATGCCTATTATAAACTTCAATTTGACGGTTAGCAGATATCCAATCATTAATGAAAAATGCTGTTTGTTATATTTATAAAAAAAGTTGTAAGGGCTGTATCATATGCATCAATTGGTATTGATATTAACCCTTTGCATGCTGGGAAACTTGTCGTCTGTTAAAATGTTGTCTGCTGAATTTATAAAATTAGCATTTTCTTCGATTTTTTTTCAAAGAATACTATTAGAATGGCAAACAGTTTGGATCCTGATGAGACGCCACATTCTGTGGCGTCTCATCTGGATCCAAACTGTTTGCAAAGACCTTCAAATTCGGTTCCAGCACTGAAAGAGTTAACCCTATTTGTGTTTTTGATTCTCTATAAAACACTAACTTGTTATTATGTACATGTAATTCTCAAAATTGATTACATATTATTTAAAGTCAAACTTACACAAATGAAATTTAACAAGTCCCTTCAATAATGTATGCATTTGTTACTATAGAATAGATGGGTCTATTGACATGATATATTATATATGGCATTTGATATTGACATTTCTATAACAAAAAGTTCCTCTAATAGTTGTGTCTGTTTGATGTTGTTGGTACTTAGTCCAAATTTTTGACGCTCTTAAATATTAAGCTACTTTTTATATGGGTAATATTCCAAAGAATTTAGCCCATATCAAAAGTATCTCTAAATTCTTTGCGCGTCTTATAAATGAGACTAGTTGGTACTAGGTTATCAAATCATTCTTGTATTCAAAGTTGCACAAAATAACAACGGCATAAAATTTGCTTATGTAAATTGGACAACAGCCCCCTTTAAAAAGTATGCATTTAATGATATTAACAAAATATATTTCTTTCAGTTAATCCATTTATGCCTAGCGTCTAGAAAAAAGGCCTTGGTAAACAGCGTAGACCCAGATGAGATGCCGCATGATGTGGCGTCCTCATCAGGGTCTGCGCTGTTTGCTTACAGGAATTTCTGTAAGAAATATTCTATATATATAGAAATAAATATGCTAGACATACCTAATTTTGGAAATAATTTGATCCAATTTAGAAGGATGGGAGAGTCCACTAGGCATAAATGGGTTAAATATAATACACAAATACAGACATGCTAATTGTTGGTTTGCTTATCAATATTCTTAGGTAGGTGAACAGATTTCAGTTCCACCTATTTCTTTATTTTACATACCTTTCTTACTTGGCAATTTAGCATGATAAATTAACTCCCTAATGGTAATTCTTTGATCACCAAGGATATTCTCAATATTATTTGTATCCTCTAAAAAGTAATAGGTAGTCTGCAAGGATTTCAAATGTTTATTTATTCCCCATGTTCAGACACATTACTGCACAACGTCTTAAGTTCAACAACCGTGCTCGTCCATCAAGGTAAAAAACAAAATTCTCACAATGTATTTACTTTTTCTCATTTTAAACAAGACTGTGTTATTCTCTACATAATTGAACGTGTTATGTTTAATGTACAGTCAAAAATGTCTTTAAAAAAAATACAAAAATAAAATAAATAAAGATGTTTAATCATATTAAATAAAAATAATACATGTATTTTGATTGACCATCATCGTGTGGTTTGTAATGGCATCACGGATATGAAACAGGCATATCTCGGTTCATAAGTTACAGGGTCAAAATCACAATACAAGTTTTATTTACGGATATTTGTTTGGCTCTATATTGCTTAATAAAGGAAAGAAATATGCCTTTTTACACAATTTACGATCAGCTGTGAATGTTATACCTCTTAACAACTTTTTTTCCAAATTAAAAGGATTTCAGTATAATCAAGTATTATTACTTTCCAAGACCATTGCAATGATATGTTATGTTAAAATCCCATGCCTGTAATTAAAAGGTAAAGATTACAGTTAAGGACAATTATGTTAATGTTTCATAATGCAAGGAATGATTTGTTTATGATTTTAAGAGTCTAGAAGGTCAAAGTCATAATTCAAGGTCAGAGGTCATGAGTTTTTCATCTGTTTTCTGTTTCAGTTATTGTCTTGCCTTTCTCAGTGACAAGCATATGGGCCGTGCTCTGTGAAAAGAGGGTTTAGTGCATGTGTGTCGGCAGTCGGCACAGGCTTATCAGGGATAACACTTTTCGGTTGAACTGGATTTTTGCTAAGATAGACTTTCAGTAAACAAAAAATACGATATAAGCGAAGTGTTGTCCCTTATTAGCCTGTGCAGACTGCACAGATTAATCTGAGACGACACTTTATGTATATGCATTAAAACCCCTTTTCACAGTGCACGGTGCACATGGTTTGAGGCCTAAATCACATCCTGTTATGTTGCTTGTTTGTGCTTGCAAGCACCCTTTTTGTTGTTAGTTAATAGATTGTGAGTTTTTTAACTCATTTGTTTGTTTATCTAAAGTTTAAATTATTTCAAGTTTCTGTCCATAATTAAAGCAATATTATAATATAAACAATACAACAACAACATTTTTTTCCCTGAGTAACTTTTATCAAAATGTAGAATTATCTTTTGCATGAAAAATGTAAAGATCCAAAAAAGTTATTTTGGTGTTAAATGATTATTTTAAACTGAATATTGCATTTGTTCTTTACTGATATCCCATCTCAACACATGGCTGACTTCAAATTGATATTTTTCATATATTTGTTTATAAATAATTCAATCCGTTAAATCAATGCCCCCATTTAAACCAAGTCAGATTCGAAACACGCGTGTTCGTAATTCAGACATTGTTTGTCGAATTATTAGATTTCTACTACATGGCTGCAATTGTTACAATAGATGGAAAATAAAGCCTTAAATTTGATAAGTAAACCTTGATTTTCTGATAATAGCTTAAACCTTAACAGCATATCTGCACCTATATGGTAATGCTTTATTTTACCAATGGTATAGTTCAATTTTTCAGTATAAAAGTTTGGCAGGTGTGCATTGTATGGGCTATGCTAGAGGAAAGTCACCAATTTGTGACTGGCAAGCACTTATAGAGGAGCACTTATAGAGACAATCGCACTTGTGGACTATTGGATTTTGTTAATTTTATGTATCAGTAATGAGAGTTGAATTTTATGGCTTTCTTGACCCAGAGCACTTGAAGAAATTTAGACAGTTGCTCAGAGAGACATTTGGATTTTGTGAAGTTAGTGAATAAGTGTGCAATTTAAAAACCATGAACACAGAAAAATTAACTTTTAAAACATTTTTTAAGTTTGTAACAGGATGGTATTTTGTGTTTGAACATTACATATTGCAAACAGGTAAGTAAATAATGTATGCCTAATAATGCATTTAAATAGTTGTCTTACAGTGTATAAAAGAAATTGAATTTGTAATTAAATTATTAAAGTTGTAATAGTTAAAAGTGAGCAGTGCAATAAATGCAACACGGTCTTTATAAAAAATGGAAAATAAAAATTACCAGCAGAAACAATATCGTCAAGAAAAAGTAAGTATTATTCTGCTGCAAATAGTAATACAAATTATAATGGACATTTATCAAGTTGAATAAGTTTTTAACAAAAACAGGACATGTTATATTTTTTTAACAATATTAAAGATTTGATTGTAGATTCATTTTTTGCCACTAATAATATGCCTGTACAGACAGCGATAAATAATAAATGTCCCCCATGTATGCATAATGTAGCTCAATTATCTATCATGCACATCAACATTATGTGTATATTAACTTGATGTTATGAGTTTATAATGGCTGTATAAGAACCTGAGGTTGTCATACTCAAATATAAATACTATTATCAGCACTTTTATTGGATGTATTAATGACATCGGAAACAAAGATATCAATAATCATCAGATAAGAGATGCATGCAAGTGTTTCTTTTACCCACAAAGCTTGATATTTGTGTTTGTATTCACTTACATTGTATCATACATGTACATTAATAAGGATTTGAACATGGGGATGACAATACCATCATGTTGATGGCAACTATATGTTAATTATTTTAATTTCAATATAATTTATTAAAAGTTTAAAGTGTTTCATAGATTAAATAGTTGTTTACCAATACTGAACATGTGTATTTATTGCTTGCTGGATTAATTATGATACTATTAAATAATGGTATGTAACATGCAAATCAAGTTGGCTGTATGTTATTTTTTAATATTGAACATGCATCAATTAGCAATTTAATTATTTTGTTATAGGTATCTGTTCACAGATTAGAACATGGACCTGGTTAAAACAAATATTTTTGAGATATAAAGAAGATTATGTATCGAAAAGATTCTGTCCAGAGAATAACGTTGTGAAAGTACCGTCATTAATTACAAGAAACTGTCAAGTGAAATGCACATACTTAAATGGGCTATGCAGTAAAGTTTTGAAAAGCAAATAATGTCTACATTATCATCATTATGCAGCACAGTAATAATACATTGTTAGCACAAGTGTTCATTTCAGTTCTGGAAAAATGTTACGTTAATTTGGCATTTAATTTGCATTTATTATCATAATAATCACAACTTTTTGCATTTTCATGTAAAAGCTGCATGGTGATTGTGGTCAATATGCTCCAAGTTGACCTTGGTTTCATTTTTCAAAGAACCTACTCATTACAAATGTATGCAAGTTTATACATACATATTCATGAACATACTATAATAATTACAGTCCACTCTCGTTATCTCGAAGTCGGCGGGAACAAGAAAAAATATCAAGATAATGAGAGTTCGAGATATCCGATTAGATGTTTAAAGAAAAATAAGACGAAAATTTACCTTGTTTTAACATCTAAATACCTTTTAAGTGTTCTAACTAAAGCCGTCACCGTGTGGCATAATACTCTCTACCTGATATAAACGCATTTTTACAAGGCACGATTATTTTTCTATTTAAATTCTTAAAATGACGTTTTAAGTATTACAGAATTGCATGAACACATGCAGTTATAATTTTTCTAAACTGTCGAGTAAACATTGCTATTTAAAGTTATGATGCAAGTGACGTCCAATCAAGACGAGGGCTTTATATACGCAACAAATATAACTCAATGCATTTTGAAATGTTGTTTGTAAAAACAATTGTCTGTTGGCCTTTCGGCAGGCTGTGTATTAATTGCAGTTAATTGATGTTAAAGTAACAATTAAAGTGACAGGCCTTACTCAAGTGTTAATGGCTAACGACATTACACACGTGTGATCATTGATGCAATCAACGGATCAATTTCCTACCGCACAGTATCGGAAGCAGCCAGGCGAAGCGGGACGGTGAAGTATGAAAGAAAAAATTTCTCACCTTTTGCCGACATTGGGACAGTTATTCGCACTTCGAGATAAACCACAGTAAATACATGTAAAATCGGGACTCGGGACAAAATTTTATATCGACATATCGAATTATTCAACATAACGAAAATCGAGATATGCGATGTTTATTTATATAGATAAAGAAGGAAAAAAGTTGGGACATTGAGCTTACTTCGACATATCGAGAATATCGAGATATCCGATGTCGAGATAACGAGAGTGGACTGTACTTGTCATCAAGTGGCCAAACAAGGTCATAGTTTTGGGGAAATCTAGACGCTTTGTTTTTCTTTCATCAATAGTAAAATGATGTCTAAATTGTCTGAAAGGAACGCTAGTACTGTGGCGTTTGATGCAGGTGTTGAGTACATTAGGTTTTAATTATAAAATTTAAATAGTTTTTAGCTCACATGATTGCTCAGGTGAGCTTTTGTGACTGGTCTTTGTCCGTCCGTCCGTTAACATTTGCTCGTAACACTCTAGAGGCCACATTTCTTGTCCCATCTTCATGAAACTTGGTCAGAACCATTGTCCCATTGAAATCTCGGCCGAGTTCGAAACAGGGTTGTGCCAGGTCAAAAACTAGGTCACTAGGTCAAAAAAAACAAAAAAACTTGTAAACACTGAAGAAGTCACATTTCATGCCCAATCTTCATGTAACTTTGTCAAAATGTTTGTCTTAATGATATCTTGGTTGAGTTTAAAAGTGGTTCCGATCCGTTGAAAAACATGGCCGCCAGTGGGCGGGGCAGTTTTCCTTATTTGGCTATAGAGAAACCTTGTAAACACTCTAGAAGTCACAATTTTTGCCCAATCATCATGAAAGTTGGTCAAAACATTGGTTCAATTGATGTCTCGGACGAGTTCGAAAATGGTCGAGATAGGTGAAAAAACATGGTCGACAGTGGGCGGGGCATTTTTCTCTATATGTATATAGTGGCAGTTTTCCCTATTTGGCTATAGAGACACCTTGTAAACGCTCTAGAAGTCACAATTTTTGCCCAATCATCATGAAAGTTGGTCAAAACATTGGTTTTATTGATATCTCGACCGAGTTTGAAAATAGTCGAGATCGGTGAAAAAATTGGCCGCCAGTGGGCGGGGCATTTTTCTCTAGTGAAAACATGTGAACACAGTAGAAGTCACAATTTTGGCCCAATTTTCATGAAATTTGCTCAGAACATTTGTTTCCTTGATACGAGAGTTGAGTTCAAAAATGGTTCCGGTCAGTTGAATAACATCGCTGCTGGGAGGGGGGCAGTTTTCTCATTATGCCCCCCCCCCCCCTTTCGAAGAAGAGGGAGTATATTTTTTTGCTGATGTCGGTCCGTCCGTCCACCAGATGGTTTCCAGATGATAACTCAAGAGCGCTTATGCCAATGATCATGAAACTTCATAGGTTCATTGATCATGACTCGCAGATGACTCCTATTGATTTTCAGGTAGCTAGGTCAAAGGTCAAGGTCACGGTGACCCGAAATAGTAAAATGGTTTCCGGATGATAACTCAAGAACACTTATGCCTAGGATCATGAAACTTCATAGATACATTGATCATGACTCGCAGATGACCCCTATTGATTTTCAGGTCACTAGGTCAAAGGTCAAGGTCACAATGACCCAAAGCAGTAAAATGGTTTCCGGATGATAATTCAAGAACGCTTATGCCTAGGATCATGAAACTTCATAGCTACATTGATCATGACTCGCAGATAACCCCTATTGATTTTCAGGTCACTAGATCAAAGGTCAAGGTCACGATGATCCGAAATAGTAAAATGGTTTCCGGATGATAACTCAAGAATGCTTAGGTCTAGGATCATGAAACTTCATAGGTACATTGATCATGACTCGAAGATGACCCCTATTGATTTTCAGGTCACTTGGTCAAAGGTCAAGGTCACGATGACCCCAAATAGTAAAATGGTTTCTGGATGATAACACAAGTACGCTTAGGCCTAGGATTATGAAATTTCATAGGTGCATTGATCATGACTCGTAGATGACCCCTATTGATTTTCAGGTCACAAGGTCAAAGGTCAAGGTCACAGTGACCTGAAATAGTAAAATGGTTTCTGGATGATAACTCAAGAACGCTTATGCCTAGGTTCATGAAACTTCATAGGTATATTGATGATGACTCGCAGATGACCCCTGTTGATAATCAGGTCACTAGGTCAAAGGTCAGGTCACAGTGCCAAAAAACGTATTCACACAATGGCTGTCAAGGTCACGGTGACTCAACTTAAAAAAATGGTTTCTGGATGATAACTCAAGAATGCTTACGCCTAGGATCATGAAACTTCATAGGTACATTGATCATGACTCGCAGATGAAATAATGATGAAACTTGACCAGGATGTTTGTCTGGACAATATCTAGGTCAAGTTTGACATTTGGTAAAGATTGAATAAACCAACTTCTCTCAGGTGAGCGAACTAGAGCCTTCTTGTTTTTATATCACTGCTGTCTTGAAAAATACGCTTAACCCATTACCACTTAGATACGTATTTGTAGACCCTTAGAAAGTTATATTTAATTAAAGATCTTTCTTACTAGATTCTAGTTTTTAAAGCTATATCCCCAAACCTAAGATACTGATGAGCAGCAAACAGCATAAAACCTGAACAGACTGTGAGTTACTCGCAGGCTGTTATAGTTTTATGCTGTTTGCACATAGCCATTTTCACTTTGCTTCTAAGTGGGAAAGGATTAATTAATGTATCAATGCTGTCAGTTTTTAAGGCAAACTAGGTGTTATCCTCCAATTGTTCATACACAGATGAAATCAAGAAAAATACTTTTGAATTCTGAAATATTTCACAGTATTAAACAATACATACACCATCACATTCATTTTTCAAACAGTGTTTATGAATGGCCCTGAAATAATTTTGGTGTGACGCAGCATAACGTCATTGAAATGCTCACAGAAAAAGTATTGATTCCAATACTACATAAAATTATATAAAACAGACAAATTGTATGTACATTTTTGGTAGAATCAAATTATTTATCAAAGTGTTTGTAATTGGTGTAAAAAGGGATTGTCGTTAGTTGCTTGTTATCAAACTACTTTAGCTTTGGTTCTCATGAAAATCCCACACATTTGAGCTCAAAACAATAACCAAAATTTTGCCAAAAATTGTTTCTTAAATATATTCAAACACTTGATTTAACACTCCTGTGTTTTGACTGAGACAAATGTTAAAATATTGGTTTTGTTTATGATATAATAATAAAATAGTTATCTTATTCTGGACAGGGCAAACACATTTATTCAAGCTTTTTCTTGCTATTATAATTATTTTACAATAATCCTTTCATTAAAATTGTGTTTGTCAATAAATTGTATGAATTTTTCAAAAATACAAATATATGTAAAAATATCCGTTGAAGGCCATTGTTTGCTTTGATACAAGTGGTCTGGGCTTAAGTCTTGGTGAAAAAAAAGAGATAGTTTGTTTTTTCTATTGAAATGTGATATTGGTTTAGAATAATACTGTGTGTGTTTTTCAGTTTTTGCAGTTTCTAAGATATAAATTTACTTTTTTTTAAATATAGAAATTTGTGAGTATAAGTCATTGTAGGTTCCTAAAAGAGTGTGATTATTATTAAATCTTTGTTGTTATTTAAAGAATTTTTTCCCAAACTGTTGTCAATGACAATAGCCTGAAATGTGTTGTCTTTAAAAGCTTTAGAGATCAGTTGTTATTGTTGTTGTTTCCTGGTAATTTTTAATGTAACAGTAAATTGCATTTAATTGATAGTTATTTTTTTATCTCACCATTATTTGCGGTGTTTTAATGAGCTCTAAACCTTCTCAGCGGATCATAATGTTTTGTTCATATGACAAAGCCACATCATAATACCTAAAATTGATAGCTGCAATTTAAGTTGTGGTTGCAGTGTGTGTGGGGGGGGGACCTTGGGTTCATTTGATTTTAATTTAAAACTTTAATAGATCAGATGAAACTTCTTTTCACATAACCTACTTTTTCTATTTCTTATTACAGTAGACTCTGCCAATACCGGACTCTCTGAATACCGGAACTCTCCCGATTCCGGACGGTCGGGCCAGTCCCGTATTTTCTCCTTCTATTTCTTTGTTAAAAAATGTTGAATAAACCGAACTGTCTGAAAACCGGAAACCGGACGAGTATCTCTGTAAATTTGGTCATTTTCAACGTAAAATACATTGAGTATACCGGACGGTCTAAATTCTCAAGATGCCCGATGCGTGAAATAACAATACCTAGTCAGCACAGCGAGTGCGGTGTCACACATTTTGCTCGCGCAATTATCGATAATAGGATTAAACATACCATAAAGGTGTCAAGTCGTTACGGCGCTATGGGAGTCCGATTAAGTAATGTAAAACAAACTGTGGATGACAATAATAGACTCGCGGTAACACCAAAAAGTGATTGACTCGATCGTTTTATTAATTATTTATTATCGCCTATGATAAACAATTTAATTAAAAAATTAATGCATGCCGTTGTGACGATCACTTTCTTGTGATCTTCTCGGTTATTTTAAAAGATCGTATAGCCATGTTTTTAACATAAAGGAGAAATGTGCTTTCAAGCAAAGAGTGATCTTGGACTTTTTGGTGAAATCGTAAACTTCCAGAATTAGTAGGTTTTGAGATTATGAATATCTTGACAAATATCTTAAGAAATAATTATGACGCTGTTGTTTGCTTAGGTGTATGTTTAATATAATAAATCGTGTATCTACAACAATCTTATTTGTGTCGTCACTCGCCTATATGACAAATGCCTCGTATGTACATGTATAAAGCACCACGCTCACTTTGGGATTAATCAAAACAAGTCGGTATAGAATATTTTTTGCTTTTAATCGATTAAAAACACATTTTTTAAGAATGCAATTAACATCATCAGTACCTGCGCACAGTTATCACATGCTACATGTAAATGTATATGGTTTGTTTTATTTTATGTGATTCTGTACACAATGCATACCATGTATATTTCGGCAATATGCAAACTCTTGGTAAACCGGAACTCTCTGAAAACCGGACGATCAGGCCGGTCCCGAGACCGTCCGGTTTACAGAGAGTCTACTGTACATGAATTTTTCATTTGATGTCTTAGATCAAAGCGTTTCAATTTTCATTTTATGTTTTATTTTTATGGGCAAACTGATTGTTTAAAGCCTCTTATGTTCGTCGCAATGTTTAGTAAAATGTTAAGACTGCTATACATGTTGAATGAAATCTATGAAATATCCCTCTGAACAAGTTTTTCATATGTGGTAATATGGAAACACCATGTAAAATAACAACGTGTGCCTTACATTTTGTTGTCACCTGTAAGTTATATTCATGAGCCATGTTCCAAGAAACCCAGGCTTAGAGCATGAGCTTAATGCGTTGTACTGGGTCATAAATAGCATGTGAAGTCAGAACAAAAAGTACGCTGTTTCTCACGCAGCCCTGAAAGCTTCAATAACGTTTCCAATACAATCAATACATAGAACTTTGAAATGCATTTTGTTTGTCACAAAAGCTCAAGCCTTTTGATTGCTTTTATTCTAAGATATTGGATTTTTCATTGTATTACATAACATGAAAAGCATTGTGCATAACTGGTTATTACTTTTTCGCAAGCAGTTCAATGGGTATGATATATTACAGCAAAGATATAAGAATAGATTTCATAAAAATAAATTTCATACATGAATTGACAGAACTTTTATCAGTTTTGCAAGATACATTAAATAAATTTGAGTTCACATATTAAATTGTTAAATAATTAAAATTTGTTTTTAAGGGGATAAAGGATATTTTTTTCGAAACGGGTTCATTTAAAGCTGATATGGTATTATAATTATTTAAAAAAAAAAAAACATGATCTTTATGAAGTATTTATTACATGACTGCTTAAAGCATTGTCAGGACTTGACATGCAGCAAAACATTTAATTAGTTTTATAAAAATGTTGTCACCATTATGTTAGAATGATATGCGAAAATTATTGTCAAAAGTAAAATAGGAATTAAATTTGCATTCTCACTATTATATAAAGCAATTCTGTAGTGTGGTAAACATTTTGTAGTATTTAAAGAAGTTTGAAGCATAATTTAAAATCAAGCTAGAACTTTTCATTGAAAAGAAATGTATTATTGTAGAGAGGCCAATGCAGTAAAATGGACCGAATCAAACCAGAGAGGGAGCCACGGCAACGTGTACAGAAAATATGGCGCAATGTTCGCTGGGCAGAGTCCTTCCCAGATGACGCCTTAACAGTTGACGTAAACGACATCACGCCAACTTACGCTTTACGAAAAGTGGCACAGTTGTTTGAAACAAAAAAATATGGAGAATGTGCTTTGTTGATTCGCCGTTTGAACTGTGTGACATTAAGCAGTATTCTACATGAAGTTCCAATCGATGTTTTGCACGATTCCTTGCCTCATAGTCTTACGATTTTAGAAGCTTTGTACACAAAACTGTTTGAAACATGTGAAAATCCGGAAGAGTTTCCAAAAGAGGATTTACAGACAGATCAGTTCTTAATGAAACTTGTTGCTTTGTTTGCACAACAGTCAAATCTGAACAATAAACATGAAAAGAATTCCAACAGTGTGTACCCGTCTTGCCGAAGTATTCTGCGAGTGATTCTCTGGGTAGAACCAAACACTAGGCGACAGATGCGCACAAAGAAACGCGAACTCGATAAATGTCTGCGGCACTTGGGTCGCCATGGATTGGTGGAGAGTTCAGAAGGATCTTTGATGAATCTTCATGATGCGTTCAAGATCGAATTCGAGAAAGTCGTCTTCCAGTATCGTAGCGCATTGCATAAACTTGAAGAGTTGAATCTGTCAGCCAAGAATCCAACAGGAAGCTCAGTGATATGGGGTCCTGCCCCTTCGTCCTCCAGTCATCACCGACTGATGCAAATCTACCGCGATGACGTGCAGGAGCGAATAATCAAGAATAGAACGTTGTATAATCTTGTCGAGCCTGCAATTCAGAACCAGTATCTGAAGAAGTTCATTAATATTCTGGAGAAACGAATCGAGTATGATAAAATTGTTCTGTTTTACGACACAGAGATGAAGAAAATTGTGAAGACAGAAACCAGTGAGAATAAGTTCCTGTCTGTCAGTCTGAAAGAGTCATCAATGGGTAGGTTCATAGGTCACAGTTTTCTTTCCTTCTAAAAAGGGTCATTGGGGCCGATGTAAAAAATAATAATAATTCAGTGTATTTACTCAAACATTCGTGAACCTTATTATAATGTTTCTGCCCATTACTTAAAAGAACAAAAACTTTCTCTAATAAACTTGAAGTCCCGGAGATTATGATTTTCTTGTACTTTTGTAATAAATGTGTTCATTAATAAGCACCCCTGTTAATATTTAAATACTTAATGCTAAATGTGGTTCCTGTTTCCCGTGGGATGTAAACAGCAGAAAGATTAAACAAAATACATCTATACATTTATGTAAAGTAGTAAAGAAACTTGCTTTTTATTATCCAGCTGATTTCATTTGGACAGTTTTTTTCCAGATTAAAACAAAAGTACTTCAATATCATACCTATTATCATGAGTCAGTAGGTGACACAAATCTTTTGACAGCCTGTTCAACCATGGTACATAAAAATTTAATTTTTTAGTGATTACAGAATAAATACCATAGATTCCACATTTTTATGATACAGACATGTGAATGTTCATGTCACGCATAATATCATAAGTTTTAATGAGATTCTCCAAGATTTAAGTCATGCAAACCAGTGACTTAAGCAGGACTTACAATTTTCTGAGATTTTTTTACTGACATATTGATAATCCTATTTGACTGGTTAATGGCCTATTCATATGAGTCCAATCCCATTAACTTGTTTCTGAAACACTTTGTCACAGTGTATAAACATTGTGAATGAAAAACTTCAAGCAACATTTTTTTTGTTACACAGTCACATGACAGGTTGTTATTGACACTTAAAATGAACAAAGTTATTAAAGTAATTATGTATTCATTAATATGCATACACATGAAGGTCATGCCGGGAACAAGAAAACAATCAGGTCTTTTGTTTTTGACACAATTTTGTGATGCAGTTTTTTTCCGTTATGTAGATAAAACTTTGTATGTATGTATGTTGTGAAACATGTTTAACCCTTTACCACTTAGATGCCCATTTTTACGCATTTGTAGTCCTTTAGAAAGTTACATTCCATTAAATACCTTTCTTACTAAATTCAAGTTTTTATGACCCCCCCCCCCCCTCCCGATAGGGTGGCATATACCAGTTAAACTGTCTGTCAGTCCATCCGTCTGTCAGTCAGTCTTTCCATCCTTCGGAAAACTATAACATTGCCCATAACTTTTGCAATATTGAAGATAGCATCTTGATATTTGGCATGCCTGGAATCTCATGGAGCTGCACATTTTGAGTAGTGAAAGGTCAAGGTCATCCTTCAAGGTCAAAGGTCAAATATATGGCTCCAAAGCGGCACAGTAGGGGGCATTGTGTTTCTGACAAACACATTTCTTGTTAAGGCTTCATTATCAACACTTAGTTTTACCGATGAGCAACAAACAGCATAAAACCTGAACAGACTGTGAGTACCTCACAGGCTGTTCAGGTTTTACGCTGGTTGCAAAAGCCATTTTCACTTTGCTTCTTATTGGGGAAAGGGTTATGACATCTTCAGATCTTATTAAAGTAAACAACTGATACTTCTGAGTAACAACTGTTCTGTGTCTGTGCCTGACACTAAATTAAACCATTTCATAAGTGACATCAATATAATTTATACATATGTTCTAACCTGTATTTTGAGATCTCAAAGGTTACATTTTCATTAACTCTCACTTTGATTTAATCTGTAATGTATTTGCTGGTGCAGTACATGGTGCATAGTACACTTGTTTCTCACCTAGGTGACTCAGATTAAATTCAAGTTGCATAGTACACTTGTTTCTCACCTAGGTGACTCAGATTAAATTCAAGTTGCATGGTACACTAGTTTCTCACCTATGAAACCCAGGTTACTTTTTTAGTTGCATGGTACACTTATTTCTCACCTAGGTGACTAAGGTCAAATTTGAAGTTTCATGGTTCACTTGTTTCTCACCAACATGACCCAGGTTAAATTTTTAGTTGCATGGTACACTTGTTTCTCACCTTGGTAACCCAGGTTACATTTTTAGTTGCATGGTACCCTTGTTTCTCACCTTGGTGACCCTAGTTACATTTTTAGTTGCATGGTATACTTGTTTCTCACCTAGGAAACACAGGTTATATTTTAGGTTGCATGGTACACTTGTTTCTCACCTAGGTGACTAAAGTAACATTCTAAGTTGCATGGTACACTTCTTTCTCAACTAGGTTACTCAGATTAAATTCAAGTTGCATGGTACACTTGTTTCTCACCTATGTGACCCAGGTTATATTTATAGTTACACAGTACACTAGTTTGTCACCTAGGTGACCTAGTTTAAATTTTTAGTCAATGAAATTCAATTTAGCCTAACGGTATAAAGGCTAACTTTTCACTTTCCTAAAGGCTAATTAGATTGAGGTGCTCCCACCTATGTTGAGTCTTCACATAAAGCTGCTTTGACACAAAGGCTTTTTATAAAGTTTGAAATACACACAATTCACTTTGTAATCTCCTTCATTAGTCGGCTTGGAGACAGCCTTGGCTGAGGGTCTAGTTTTAAAATGAAAAATCTGGTACTTAAAATAAATTCATAGAACCTTTAAAATACAGCTTCAGGCATTTCCCCTAGATTTTGGCCAGCAAAACCGCAAGGCAGCGCGGAAGGGGGTTGGTGCGGGTCGGGGCCATTTCACATGTAGATTTAAACAAATATTTGCTTTATGCTCTAAATGAAAATCTACACTACTTTTGAGCTATTAAAACACATTTTTGTTCAAAATTGATTAGATTTTACTCAGTTTATTTCATTAAAGTCACATATTTTAATATTAAATAACAAACATAAAGACACAATCAGAAAAACAAGAGTCGTGGCAAAATTGTGTTTTAAGTCCAGCCACAGCGAGCCAGCTGTGCTCAGACAGCCTGTCTAAAAGCCTGAGCTTATGCATCACTATAAAATAACAATTTCGCCTTTTCTAATCAAATTTTCGATTGAACTGTGTAGTGCTACCTTAATTTCCTTCTGTGTCACAGGATACGGAGTGGTGTTGCAGCTTCTAAGGGAGGTAACAGATGAAGACATTCTCACGGAGGAGGAGGAGGAAGATGGGCCGGTGGTATTCAGTGACGATGAGACCATATCTCCCCTCATGCACAAGGATAGAGTCAGAAGTCTGTCCAGCAGTAGTGGAATCTTCTCCAACAAATCTTTGTCAGGTAGAGAGCATGCTTTAAAGAAAATACTGGTATTGCTCAGCCCAACACTGAGTCATATTGCAAGTAATCAGCCTATACTTAGTGTAGTTTATTGCTGACCCATAGCAAATATATCATATAAACTGCATAAATGAGGGACACTCTCGAAAGAAATGACCCGTATCGCTCAGCGCAAAACTGAGCTGTGTTTCTGTATATTCAGCCTATAGTAAGTATAGTTTAGCGCAGATCCATATCAATGATATCATACAAACTGCATAGCTGTTTATTTCGAAAATGAACAAATGAGTCATATTAAATTAGCAACATAAATCTAAAACAATACATTCTAAACTGATATATTTGATAGGGGTAGTTTTGATTGTAAATGTCCATAATTTGATGTTACATACCAAATTTACTGAAGTTAAATTGTAAAAATGGGACAAATGTTTTTGGGTTGATCTGCCGATAGATCTAGTAAATAACGATTTGTTCTCTTTATGTACAAAAAGCAATAATAATAATCTGATTTGTACCATGGGTACCTTGCAGTGCACTCACTAAATTTTGTTTAGTTTTTTTATTGCAAATGTTTTTTTAATTTATTCTTGCTATCTAAACAAGGAATTTTGTTGGCATATCATTGAAAAATGAGTCATTAACTGGTTACCAGTGAGTAAAATGTGTTTTTTAAAAAGCATGAAAACATGCATTTTGCACTATTTATTTATTTTTACATTGGAACCAGTTTAATTAGCTCTGAAATGTGTGTGTTCTTTGATTTAAATATTAATTTGTGCAATTTGTGTGATATCCAAATTGTTATTTAGTAGTTTTATTTATCCATCAATTTATGTTATTTCATGTTGTCTATTCAACTAAATACAATACTAATTACGAGTATATGTAATTGCTGCAAAGACTGACACATCCATTATAAATTCTTGAAATACATAAGAGGGCCCTAATTCAAGACCTATGCTCTTAGCAAAGGAAAGAACAAACTTATGAATTAAGGAAGGCCCCATGTGATCATTATATGACTGCTGTAGGCCACATAAATAATTGTTACAGAATATCTCTCCAAGAAATTTGTATTCATTGTCCGTAAGGATCAATCTTAATTTCTTAATAACAGTTGTTATACCATTTAGAGGTGCCGTGGGTTCATGTTTATGCAGGTTGATGTAAACATAATGAGTTTAACTTAATACGCTTACAAGACTGTGATAAATATTTATCAGCAAAAGGTGAACAAACCTAATCAACCCTAATAATCCTATAATCAATTAATGTTAATCCAGTTGACTTTTGATCAAGCGTAGCAGTACAGAAGATTGACCTACAGTCATTAAGCCTATGACATTTAATGTTCATGGCTTCTTGTTACTTGGGCTCAGAAACTGGCTGCAGAATCTATATTAAGAACATGACTCATAAAATCATTGGAATTAACACTGTATAATTTTATTAGTCCCCTACCGGTGATGGTTTGGGCTCTGTGTGTCTGTCTGTCTGTCTGTCTGTCACACTTTTCTGGATCCTGCAATAACTTTAAAAGTTCTTCATATTTTGTCATGAAACTTGAAACATTGACAGATGACAATATGGAGATTATGCATTTCATTTCATTTTGTTCCTACGTCAATAATTCTGGTTGCTATGGCAACAAAAAGACTAGATATATTGCTGAAAATGGTGGATCCTGCGATAACTTTTAAAGTTCTTCATATTTTTTCATGAAACAATCTCTCTAAAATAGCTACCGATAGGGGACTTTTATTGCTTGGCAATAGTCTTGCTCATCTTCCCTTTTTAGTTTTTAATGTGTGTTTGTTTTTTTTACAAAAGACCAACTGTGACATTACTTTACATCCATTTATAACACACATTAATGTCAAAATGTCAAATAACTGCTTAACCCTTCACCACTTAGAAACGCACTTTGACGCATTTGAAGTCCTTTAGAAAATAAAATTTAAGTCCTTTCTTAATATATTCCTGTTTGAAAGGCTTCATTTCCAACCCTTAGATACTGATGAGTAGTAAACAGCATAAAACCTCAACAGACTAAGAGTTACTCGCAGGCTGATCTGGTTTTATGCTGTTTGCACATAGCGATTTTCACTTTACTTCTAAGGATTAAACTGATTTAATTGATGTCACAGTTGCAAAGTGTTCACTGGTGTCCATCTTTTTATCAGAGGTCCCACGTTCGAAACCGTCACTTTGGGAACGTTCTAAAGATCTAAATAAACAGATTACTGGTTGTACCCAGATAACATACTCAATAGTGTTTCAATAAGCACAAGGGTTTTGATGCAATTCAGCTAAAATAAAAAGGGTCTTAAATGAAATGTATTTGTTTAATTGAATACTGGAAGATGTATCATAGAATTCTGTTAACTATAAAATATTAATGCAGAGGTTCTCAGATTTCTTATTCCACATTATGAAAATGAATATAAAAAGCCACAAACTTTTTTTTTTTCATAACAAATAAATGTTACGAAAGCTAATTTATTTTTGGCAAGTTCAGCTTCTTGTACTTTTCTGTTTCTAGTCTCTTGTGAGGTCACAATCAAAACGTTACGGAAACTTGGTATTTTTGTATTTTTTTCCCAATCTTGTGAATCACATTCATGTGTAATAAACCAATGTTCTAAATATTTTTTCATTCAAATTTTAGTGCACAACTTTATAACAATGATATATATTGCTGCTGCCCTTGAGTCTTCCACTTTAAACTGCCGTCCTCTTGTACACAAGACAGCATAATTAGGCTTCATATAAGTACAGATTATTACCTGTTTTATTCTGGCCAGGTCATTTGATGTTGGTGCAAAAGAATCAAAGTAATCATGAGTCATATTATGTAGATTTTTAATGTATTTATGTCATAATTAACAAAGTACTTGCAGATATGATATATAAAGGATATTTTTGTTGGATTTTGTGGAATATCAATTTTATTTCACCAGTGATCATAAAAATAATATTTTCACGAGTGGCGCATTATTCCCTGGAATAATGATTCATTTCGTCGAAACAATGGCGTCATTTCACAGTAAAACAGTGACAAATATGGATATTTTTCACTGTTATTTTTCACTATTTGAAACAGTGATATATCAGTTTTATTTCACTGATAATTCTCTATAAACCACCGGAAAGCATAAAATAAATATTTATTGTGCCTTCAGAATCTCTACATGCTAGATATTTGCCAGTATTGTGTTTATTTCATTTATACTAGTGAACAGTGTGCTGATTTTGTATGTACATGCATCTTAACATATATAATATATATATGTTTTTGTATGTTCATCTATCTTAGCATATATAATATAATATAGAGTATGTTATATGCCTCTATTAAAAAATAGCTGTACATAACAAATTATGACTGTTACATAAGATTTGTACACATATACACATACAAATACATGATTATTGTGGTAGCATAAACAAGATAACTCGAAAGATAATTGGCATCAGTGTAACAATTTTTTCGCACTCAAAGCAGGTAAATAACTTGTAGATACATATAATTAAAACAAAAAAAAACAATAGCAAAGAGATAGGTATGATTTATGATTTTGAATTTACTGTTTGTTAGAAAGTTATCTTATGTGGTCTGGCTAGCTCAGTTGGTAGAGCCCGTTGCTACAAATGCATCATGGATTCAGTCCCCAGCTTGGACACATAACTTGAGTGGTGATTGGTCACGAAATCCTTTCTACGGCAATTCTCACCCTTCATCTGATTCAATAAGGACAGTTGTCAGTTACTGGCATATGCATGTACACTTACCGAGATAGTGCTGGTACACCATCTTACCCAGGGAGGTTGGAGTTGGTACGACTGACCACCATTATTAAATATTAAAAGGCAAAAAAATCCAACAAACAACCAACAAGAAATGAAGTGATTTATTGGTAAGCTTCAACAAATTGGTAGTTTCACAACGATGACCAATTGACCAAACTGAATACTTTTAAATGACTAAACCAGTGAATTTGGAACATTGATGAGTCATTAATGCTAGTTCAAGCAGAGCTATTAAGTAGTTTCTTGTTTTTGTGAATTTCAATCAATATTTTTAATTTTTATTATATTCTCCATCAGTGATTGTGGCAGCTTCAACTTATTTCTATTAGTTTATATCAAATCTAATAGATTGTATAATTTCTTAAGCAAACGTAGAGGTTTTCAACAATTTAAATAGAAAATACCTTGAATTGGTTTGATTTGATTAATATTCAGGTATAATAATAATGCCGTAATCCTCTTTTGTCACTTTATTGGATCTTTAAATTGCTATTTAGTTAGTCATAAAGGTGGTAATTTGAAGTATTAACAAAAATGTTCAAACATCTGTTTGCTTAATACTTAGATCTTGAAGAGTATATAATTAATCCTTCAGCATTTGAATAAGATATTAATTTTTTAAATAAAAAGTTTAAACAAATAAGAAAAACCACACTTACAGTCGAGGTGGCATGAAAATATTTTTTCAATAGAAAGCTTATTTCTCTGTTTAATCCTTTAAATTCATATGCTGATTAAAGAGAAAATTAGAAAATTACATAGAACCTGTGATAACTGATTGAATGTGAGACCTTTTAATTTAATGTAGGCATAACATGACCCACAAGCCAAATGTCTACACAACACCTCCTTAACTGCTTTGAAGATTTTCATAAAATTATCCTTGGGTGACGCTTATTCAAATTTGTTCAAATTGTCAGGTGAGTGCAGGTCGCCAGAGCTTAAATAATATTTTTAAAGTTGAAAATTTAAAAGTCTTGTCTTGAGAAACTGCAATTCTTGAATGTTAACATGTAGTTTGTAGCATCATATACCAGTAGTGGTCCTCTACAAATTGTGTTCAAATCAGGCCACTGCGATAAAACTTCCCATGGGTCAAATGATTTATATAGACAAATATAGTTAACCCTTTACCCCTTAGATACTTATTTTGACGCAAATGTAGTCACTTAAAAGTTAGATTTAATTAAAAACGGGATGTTCTGGTTTAATGCTGGTTGCAAAAGCCATTTTGACTTCACTTCTGATGGGGAAAGGGTTAAAAAAAATCTTCTCTAAAATAACAAGGTCCAGAGGTGTAATATTTGGCATGTAAACATTTATATTTGTTCAAATTATGAACCTATTATAATTATGAGTCAAACTTGGCCCCATTCTGGGTTTGACTTGTTATCCTTTTATGTATTAATGTATAAATAAATTATCTTCTTCATTAAACCAGAAGGCCTTAAGGTCTTGTATGTATTTAAAAATGGATCCATACTGATGGTGATTTTTTTTAATTCGAACATATAGATTTAAATCACTCGTATTGCAATGTGAATTCAGGGGAAAGATTCAGGGCCTTCATGGTCTTCTAGTATGAATTGATTCAACAATTACAATTTCTTTAATGGAAAGTTTTCAAAAGCCCTTGAAAATTAACATTATGCTTTCAAAAAAGGAGACATCAGTTGTTATGAAAGAAAATGATGTTAATTTCAAGGAAAATTTTGTTTTGTTAAAAAAATGTCTATATTATCAAAGGGCATGGCTCAAATGAAAGATAAACTTTACTATATGCTTGGAAAATATCTTGAGAAGAACTTTCTCAATTTACTCCAAAAGCTTTAACACGTATAAAAACTATACAATTGATTAATTTACAAAATCATGATCATTTGACTGATGGATTGATGCAGATTTGTTGTATTTTGGTTTTAAGATGGTCCTTCTTAAGAATGTCTGCAAAGTTTAATTACTTAAGTATTTTTTACCATGGGGATTTTGTATGTTATGTAACAACATGTTCATTAATTATGCCATATTCAGGGGGCAGTACAAGCAGAAGACATCGGCAACTCAAAGGAAGATCATTTTCAGCAGGTCTGGTTTCTATGGAAACTATAAATATATGTTTTTCAGACTCATATAGCACAGTGGAGGGAAATTACACGCTTTTAATAACCAATTAATGCACGTGCTTGATGTATCTTATTCAAAGCATGTAAATACAATGGACTTTAGGTACACTTTCAAGCAGTATGTATTAAGAATATTTATCTAAAGCTAAATCAAAATCATGAGGCCATGTATATGTTATTATACACTTAAGTTGTTGTTTTTATCGAAGAAAAAATACAGATTTAGGTCATTTTAACCCTTTGCATGCTGGGAAATTTGTCGTCTGCTAAAATGTTGTCTGCTAAATTTCTAAAATTAGCATTTTCTTCGATTTTTTTCAAAGAATACTATCAGAATAGCAAACAGTTTGGATCCTGATGAGACGCCACGTTCTGTGGCGTCTCACCTGGATCCAAACTGTTTGCAAAGGCCTTCAAAGTTCGGTTCCAGCACTGAAATAGTTAAGCTTCTTTAGAATTTATAAAGCTGAACTTGTTTGGAATTATCAGGTTTACATGCTGTTCCAAAATTTCTTAATAGTTGCATCTTCTTTTCTGTCAAGCACTTGCATGATTCCTATATCAGTCCTTGTGTTTTAATTTGTCCAATTTAAAACTGAGCCCTAACTGACATTTTATATAGAGAATAATAGGTTAGTGTTGATTATAAATCAGGTTTATCATGCGAGGCTTAGAAAACAAAAAGCACGAGCCTTGGCGAGTGCTTTTTCGTTTTCGTGCCGAGCATGATAAACCTGATCTATAATCAACACTTATCTATTATTCTATTTATCCCACTTTTTATTTTGTAAACTATTTTGTTTAAACAAAATTAGTTTGACTGGATAATTTCGCTGGATTTATGACGTCATTTCGTTGAAATATTGACGTCATTTCCTGCCATTGATTATGGATGATATTTAATCAACGGGGCTTTAATCTACCGAATTCGCTGTAAAAATGGGATAAAGAAAAATACAAACCTTGCCTCACCAGATTGTATGGGTGGTGTGAATTAATTACCCTTGTACATGTGCTTTGTGCAAAATATGCCATGTCATCAATTGTTTGAAATATGTATACATTATTGTTGTAGACTGTCCGTGCACTGAAAAACTCATGACTGGAGTTTATATTAATATTTCATGGTTTATTAAACTGATAAAAGTATGAATAAACTAATTTGAGACATGCTTAGAATTAATAGAAGCAATGTTTGAAAGATCAACTCATGATACGTTTGTAATTAACTTTATAATATGCTTTTTATTTTGTGTACCGGAATAGTGGAATATTTATGTACAGTGTTTTTATTTCCATATTCATTAGACTTTATATTTTGTTCTGTATAATGATATGTTTTGGCACCAAATAATGTCAAATTTAATCCATATAATACTATTTTCCTAGTTTCAAATTTAAAACAGTAAAATAAATTATACCATTATTATTTGATTAATGTTTAGAAAAGGGTTAAAGGGACTTATTCACACATTTTCCGACATGTGTTTAAAAATTTGTCATTAACTTAATTTACTATCAAATCTTTAATATTTGTAAAAGTTTAAATAAAAATATATAAACATGGAAAAATGATACAAGAAAAATATGTCTGTAGAAGGGAAAAGCGAACGCAAGACAATGAAGGCTTTTGAACTTAAATGGTAATTTAAATGATTATCTCTGTATTACATGATTTTGCTAAATTACATGTATCGTTTCAAAGTGTTTCATTACCTTTTTTGGAAGTTATCATTTTTCCAATCGTTGAACAATTCGCTTTATATAATAATACATCTAGAATATAAAGTATGAACAAATCATTTAACAACCCTTGTCCTTTGCCTTTGAAAACTGCATGGCAAATTAAATTTGACAAATAGAGATTTGATGCCAAAATGTTTGCCATGGTGATTTTGTCCTCCTTAAATTAAAGTGTATGGTGATTGATGCCTTATGAATTCTGGAGTTTTGTTATTTTGTTAGTTTGTAACATAGTGACCTGGTGCATGTAACTCAATTTAGTATTAGAAAGGTAAATATAATACCAGTTATGGTGTGGTTGATTTGAAATGTTTTAAATATAGATTCCCATAGTGCTTTTAATTGATATATAGTATTTGTTTAGCTCACCTGAGAACAATTTAATAGTCTAGGGTGAGTTTTTGTTAAAAAGTTATTAGTTGTCCTTCATTAAATGGAAGGCTTAAGACTTGTCCTTTCATCTGTACTTGCATGCTTTTACATATGTTTGTACATCAGTCCATTCGGAAGTGTTAAAATCATGTTTAACTATTAGGTTGATCTCAGTCATTTTTTGCATTTGAATAACCTAGATGTGTAGATGATATTACAGAGAGAAATATTTCAAAATTATAGCCCTTTGTCAGTTTTCACAACCTGATTCTTGTGTTTTTAACTCCTCGATCTAATTGTTTTATCTCTAACTTTCACAGTTGAATGACCTAAATATTAAGGTATACAAACATTTGCCCCTTCGAACATTTGCCCCCTTCATGAAATCAGGACTAAACGGACATCTTTTTCCGGTACTGAATATACCGGTATATTAGAAAATTTTGTTTTTAATTCCGCTAACTGCTTAGGGGATATTACCCAAATTTTCACAGATGAATATTGTGTAGATAATAATTAAGGAAGGAATTTCTATGGTGGCCAGTTTTAGCAGAATAATGGCCCTTTGTTTTTTTTAAGCTAGAATATATGAGTTGTGTTCTGAGAAAACTGTGCATAATGCATGTGCGTTGAGTGTCATCCCAGACGTCTGCACAGGCTTATCAGGGACGACACTTTCCCCTTTTATGATATTTTTCGTTTAATTAAAGTCTCTTCCTTAGCAAAAATCCAATTTAGGCGGAAAGTGTCGTCCCAGATAAGCCTGTGTGATGACACTTAACGCACATGCATTATGCCCAGTTTTCTCAGAACCAGACTCATATATTGGTTTCATCAGTGTCCTAATATGTAATGTGGGGGGCATCTGATCAGGATGACATGGGGTAATAGTATACTAATTTTCAAATCATACATTATCATTTGAGGACTTGATTGGAATGTCTGAATTCAATTATGCTTGATTTTACTTGACAAGTATGAACAAGTGTATTGTATTATTCTTCAATACATCACAATTGAATACAACTTACATTATAAGAACAATAATGGCAATATACATGATTATTAACATTTTTAATTGTGTGGTGAATGGGTATTTAAATTTACTTAATATTTTGAAGTTTAAAATATTAATAACAGGATATTTATTTGCTGAAATATTTATACAGAAATTTTATACACAGTGTTTGAAATCGACAATTCTTAAGAGTAACGATGAAACATCGTTATAAGATGACCTGTGTGATAAACCCTTTTTCATAAAATGTTCATCAATTACAGAAAATGTCAATATAATCATACTTATGAATGAAATTTAACACTTTTTGAAATTGAATTTAATAATCTGTTATATTCCAGTTTTTTAATAAATGGTATTTGGCTCATCAATATTCATTTTCTAAAAAGAGCACCAACACAATAATTAATAAACATTTAATATGCGAGATTTAGAAAAAGTACATTTTATATAATGACACTGTAATAATCTTCATTTTCAGCACTGGATAATGATTGCATATTCAGCAGCAGCAGTTATTGCGAAGAAAAAAAAATCATGGAAACAACACTGATATAAAAAATGGCACAGGTCATGCAAAAAAGGGTCTTATGTCATTTGCCGCCCATGTAGCTCCAGACCAACTTGTGCATTGTCACAATCTGTTGTGGAGCTCTGCTGTCTGCTAAAAATTCACGCAAGATTTCATGGTCTCACTAGCAGAAAGGATTTCTCCTGCGCATGCTCAGCTGTATATTTATAAGACTCATTTCAGATATGGTTAAAGTTCCCATTGGCGTAATGAATATGGTGTCCGCCTAGCGATCGGGAGGTCATGAGTTCGATTCCTGATCTTCCTGATTCTCTAGATCTTCCCCAAAGACACTAAGTACTGGTTATAGGCCCAGAAAACAGACTCAAGAGCGTTTCAATAAGCCTGTGGCTTTCAATACAATCGAGCTAAAATAAATAGGTTTTAACTAAATGGGTAAATATTTTTCAGGCACAAGGCCCTCAATTATTCACATCGGACAGACGTTTCGCCAGGAAGGCAATGGCTTCAGCAATGGATACTTGGCCTACCACTTTCAGAATGGCACACTGCCTATGAAATTTGGTAATAACAACTTTTAGAATTACCTGTATGGATTAAGTCTAGTATACAAGCATCTTATGTTTTCTGGTAGAAAAGGAAATTATATAGATATTATGTCAATGTATTTGTGTACTTTAACTTTCTGATGGGTGGAAGAAAATTTACTATAGCATGTACGGTTATATAAAGAAACATATCAATAAGGCATGCAAAGTACACCAAATATTCAAGAACAAATATAAGGAAAAACATCATGCCATAGAATTTTTTTTTTATTTGAAATTTTAAAATAACATTATCATGTACGTTCATAAAAAAGAAAACATATCAATACGTCATGCAAATTACAACACAAAGCCTTTCGGTGGTGACATCGCCTTTTTAATGCCATGCGCGATTTGAGTAATTCAAACATTATAATGGCTGTTCATTCTATGATCACAGAAACTTAATTTTTATTCGCCAGTCAATTGAAGCCGTTAATTGGCACCCCATTGACAAACAACAGTTTGAGTGTCTTTCTTAGAGTGTGTATATTGCATTGCACAATCAACGCTGATACGGGCCGCGTTATCAGTTTGACACGAAGAACATCACATCAAACATGTTAATCCCAAGAGCTTTCGGGTGAAAATTAGTAAGCGGCTCGCAGGTCATTAAATATTAGGGCAATTACGTTTGAAAAAAAAATGCGAATATCAAAATATATCAATTCAATATTCAAATACTGACCATTCAATCGAATATTCGAATAATTTTGCCATCCCTAATAAAAACATTATCTGTCTTCATATATATGTAAATGTCCCCAGGCAAGATGATCGCCGTGGGGGATGATCAGAAGGCCATGGAACACGAGATGGACGTACTGCGTGCACAGCTCGACAAGACTCAGGAGATGGTCCGCCACCTGCAGGACAGAGAACACACATGCCTCAACCAGTATGTATCTAGTTTTTTAGTCTAATTGTATTACAGGAGAGCGACTAGTTGTTAACCCTTTCCCACTTAAAAAGCAAAGTGAAAATGGCTATGTGAAAACAGCATAAAACCAGAACAGCCTGCAAGTACATGTAACATGCAGACTGTTCAGGTTTTTATATGCTGTTTGCTGCTCATCAGTATGTAAGAGTTTGAAATGAAGCCTTTAAAACTTGAATAAAGTTATAAAGGTCTTTCATTAAATTTAACGTTCTATGGGACTACAAATGTGTCATAATACGTATCTAAGTGGTAATGGGTTAAGTATATCTATTACAGGGAAACACCAATGAAGATAAGCGTCTAGTCATTTAATATATCTAGTACAGGGAAATTACCAGGAGACATATCTAGTCATTAAGTTATATTAGTATACATGTAGAGGAAATGCCGTGTGTTGTCTTATAGTACAACTTCTATTATGGGCTAATACCAGTAAGGACATGAGTTTTATAGATTTTATGCCCCCGGATCGAATGATCGAGGGTATATTGTTTTTGGTCTGTCGGTCTGTCAATCAGTGTCTGTCAGTCATTCATTCATTCATTGTGTGTGTCCCAAAACTTTAACCTTGGTCATAACTTTGGCAATATTGAAGATAGCAACTTGATATTTGGCATGCATGTGTATCCCATGGAGTTGCACATTTTGAGTGGTGAAAGGTCAAGGTCATCCTTCAAGGTCAAAAGTCAAATATATGGCTTCAAAGCGGCGCAATAGGGGGCATTGTTTTTCTGACAAACACAACTCTTGTTTTACATTGAAAATACCAAAAAGGAGGGCTAAAATAGTTTTAAACATATCTTTGGCTTGGTTAGGCGGGTCAACATTAAAAAACATTGAATTTCAGGTGGGATCAGGTCAGAATATAAATTAGTTAATACAAAATATAAAACTACATGTACATTCAACAGGCTTTCTTTAACAGACTGTTTTCAAAATCAGAAATATAGACTGGTAATCTATTTGAAGAAGTATAATTGTTCAAATAATGTCACGTGTTTAATGGATAGTTCCTGTGGCTAGACAATGAATGTTGGTGAACCCACCATGAATGCAGTGAACGGTGGGTACAGAGATTGATTTGAGTGCAAAAGGTTCTAAGGATGGATAATTGATGTCAGCCCTCTATCAGTTACAAAATTAAGTTTGTAATGGTGTCCATTTTTGAACATACCAAAATGTGCCTGAGGCGTCAACAATGACATTGAACATCAGATCTAGGCTGATGAAAAATAAATTGTTAGGTCTGTTAAACAATAGTGAATAGAAGATATGAGCCGTGCACTGTGAAAAGGGGGTTTAATGCATGTGTGTAAAGTACCGTCCCAGATAAGCCTGTGCAGTATGCAGGGAGGACACTTTCCGCTTTAATAATATTGTTTGTTTAAAAAAAGTCTCTTCTTAGCAAATATCAAGTTCAGACGGAAAGCGTCGACGAAAAGGGGGCGACACTTTACGCACATGCATTAAACCCCTCTTTTCACAGAGCACGAGTCATCTGCTTGTGTGTGGTCAACTACTCTTACTGCTTGGCTGATTTTGCTCAACCTTTCACAGCTGAGTATGTAGATGATCATTATGGAAAAAACTGCAACCAATTTGAGCTCTGTGTCTTTTTGTCTACTGTAGAATATATAGTGAATTTGTGTGTGTCCACATTTTTGGTGTGTGGGTATCAGTGTCTGCAATGCCCTTCTATTTTTTCAGACTCACACGACATTATGAGAACAAGTAAAGTTAGGACTATAAAACCTGTTTGCGTAAGTTTCTTTAGCCACCTAACATCAATGTTTCCTAAGATATGTAATTTCTCTCCATTCACTACAAAAACTATGAATTCACGTGTTACAGATTAGCTGAGCTCCAGATGCAGTTAAACTCCTTCAATCCAAGCGTGCACAATGCTGAGAGGGTGTCAATGCTCGTTGCGCATTATCAACGCCTTTATGAAGACGATCGGCAATTTGCTCTTGAGGCACTGGACAGTCTGGAGGCTTTAAAGGAAGTGCATTCTCTTAAGGGGAAGATACTCTTCTCTGTAATTGTTGTAAGTTTTTATAGAGTTGTCTAACTTGAAAATGCAACATGTTATTACTTTGCAATTTAAATTCGGTATACCTGTAAAGAGCACTGTTGGCCAATTATCAGATGATTTCTGTTAAAATTGGAAAGGACTGCTTGTGAACAACTGAGGTCTTGAGTTTGTATATCTTCTCAAAAAAGAAGTAGTGTAAATCAATGAATAAGCATTTAACTGTTGTATGTGTTTAAAATTTCAATTCAGTTACAAACATGTAACAGCTTGGGCTATTCATTTTAAATAAAAGTCTGAATTTAACCTACATTTTGACTTAGATGATGCGTACTTACATGAATGTAGATTGCTTTCATTTATCTTCTTAAATATTCATTATTATATTAACCCTAGTTGTCCTTTTAAAATGAAATATTGATGAAACAAGAGGGCCTGAAAGGCCCAAAGTCGTTCACCTGAGATAACAAGATATTACTGGGACAAATCTTCTGACCAAGTTTCATGAAGATCGGAAAATAAATGTGGCCTCTAGAGTGTTAACAAGGTTTTACTATAGCCATATAAGGAAAAATGCCCCGCCCCCTGGCAGCCATGTCTTTCAACTAACCGGCATCATTTTTGAACTCTTCCAAGATATTATCGGGATGAATCTTCTTACCAAGTTTCATGAAGATCGGACAGTAAATGTCGTCTCTTGAGTGTTAACAAGATTTTACTAAAGCCACATAAGGAAAAATGCCCTGCCCCTTGGAAGCCATGTTTTTAAAGCAACCAAAACAATTTTTAAACTCATCCAAGATATAATTGGGACGAATCTTCTGACCAAGTTTCATGATGATCGGAAAATAAATGTGACCTCTAGAGTGTTAACAAGGTTTTACTATGGCCATATAAAGAAAAATGCCCCGCCCCCATGGTGGCCATGTTTTTCAACCACTGGCATCATTTTTGAACTCATCCAAGATATTATTGGGATGAATCTTCTGACCGAGTTGCATGAAGATCAGACTATAAATATGGCCTCTAGAGAGTTAACAAGATTTTACTTTAGCCATGCATATATAGCAATTTAAGGAAAAATGCCCCGCCCCTTGGCAGCCATGTTTTTCAAGCAAACGTAACCATTCTCGAAATCATCCAAGATATCAATAAGACAAATCTTCTGACCATATTTCGTGAAGATTGGACAATAACTGTGGCCTCTAGAGTGTTAACAAGGTTTAACAAAAGCCACATATAGCCTTATGAGGAAAAATGCAGCGCCCCCCTGGTGGCCATGTTTTTTAAGAAACCAAAACCATTTTCGAACTCATCCAAGATATCATTGGGACAAATCTTCTGCCCAAGGTTCATGAAGATCGGAAAATAAATGTGGCCTCTAGAGTGTTAACAAGGTTTTACTATAGCCATATAAGGAAAAATGCCCTGCCCCCTGGCGGCCATGTTTTTCAACCAAAGAGCATCATTTTTGAACTCGTCCAAGATATTATTGTGATGAATCTTCTTACCAAGTTTCATGAAAATTGGACAATAATGTGGCCTCTAAAGTGTTAACAAGATTTTACTTTAGCCATAACCATATATGGAAAAATGCCCCGCCCCTTGGCAGCCATGTTTTTCAAGCAAAGGCTACCATTTTCAAACTCATATAAGATATCATTGGGACAAATCTTCTGACCAAGTTTCATGAATATCGGAAAATAAATGTGGCCTCTAGAGTATTAACAAGGTTTTACTACAGCCAAATAAGGAAAAATGCCCCACGCCCTAGCGGCCATGTTTTTCAACCAACCGGCATCATTTTCAAAATTTTCCAAGATATTATTGGGATGAATCTTCTAACCAAGTTTCATGAAGATCAGACAATAAATGTGGCCTCTAGAGTGTTAACAAGTTTTTACTATAGCCATTATATATCCATAAAAGGAAAATTTCCCCGCCCCTTGGCAGCCATGTTTTTCATGCAAAGGTTACCATATTTGAATTCATCCAAGATATCATTGGGACAAATCTTCTGAGCAAGTTTCATAAAGATCGGAAAATAAATGTGACCTCTAGAGTGTTAAAGGGATCTTTTCACGCTTTGGTAAATTGACAAAATTGAAAAAAGTTGTTTCAGATTCGCAAATTTTCGTTTTGGTTATGATATTTGTGAGGAAACAGTAATACTGAACATTTACCATGCTCTAATATAGCCATTATATGCATCTTTTGACGATTTTAAAACCTAAAAATTATAAAGCGTTGCAACGCGAAACGATTGAATAATTTGGAGAGTTCTGTTTTTGTCGTTAAATTTTGTGAAACTACGAAGATTGCTTATATAACGTATAAAATACGTTTAGCATGTGTACCCGGCGGAATAGCTCAGTAGGTTAAAGCGTTTTTACTTCAGGACTCTGGCAGGACTCCAGGGATCACTGGTTCGAAACCTGCTCCGGGCAATGTTCTTTTCCTTTTTTTAATTTTATTCTTGATTTTTTACTGGAGCTTTTACGATCCAATGTTTACATTTATCAATATAAAGCATTTAATGAATAAGTTAAAAAAATGCCAAAATCTGTGAAAAGGCCCCTTTAACAAGGTTTTAACATAGCCATATCAGGAAAAATACCCCGCCCCTGGCGGCCATGTTTTTCAACCAACCGGCATCATTTACGAACTCGTTCAAGATATTATTGGGATGAATCTTCTAACCATGAAAATCAGAAAATAAATGTGGCCTCTAGAGTGTTAAAAAGATTTAACTATAGCCATATAAAGCCATATAAGGAAAAATGCCTCGCCCCTTGGCAGCCATGTTGTTCAAGCAAATGTAACCATTTTTGAACTCATTCAAGATATCATTGAGACCAATCTTCTGACCAAATTTCATGAAGATTGGACATTAAATGTGGCCTCTAGAGAGTTAACAAGGCAAATGTTGAAGCCGCATGATGGACGACACACGACGGACAAACGGCAATCACAAAAGCTCACCATGAGCACGTTGTGCTCAGGTGAGCTAAAAAATATATCCTCCATATAACATTTGCAGCTTGCATTTCGCTCCACCCAGCAATGTCTGCAGGAACTTCGTGGCAAAGTTCGACACCTACTCAAGCTTCCAGCGCCTAGCAATCACCTGGTAACCATGGAGGACCCTATTGCTATGGTGATGGAAGGTCACATCGAGAACTACATTTGCGAGGCAGCGCCAAGATTTGATGTTACTCAATGTATAGGGGTGAGAATGCTCACACTTTATTTGAGGCTCTTTTTGTATTTCAGTCTTGAAATTGATATTTCAATTAAGACTTTAAAGTAAAGTCAACTGTTTAAAAGCTGATAACATAAATTCTTTAAATAAGTTTTCATGTATATGCAGTATAAATTGACTAACCTTATATATTTTTGTATAATATGCTTTCTTTGTTTCATGTGTAATTGTTGTTTGAAATTTTAACTTCATCCGCATTTAAAAAGGACTGTAAGTAGTATAGTGGCATGTGTTAAAGTGTTAAGGGACAAAAGCTTTGCTAGATATTGGAATTTATATAATCAGTGATTGATATTGAAACTTCAAACAAAACTCTTACATTTGGGTTATTTGCAAATCTTATATTTTTACACAGGAAGTTAGTTCACAGATTCTGGCCACCTTGTACGACTACCCCTGCCTAAAGGAGTGCGAAGGGCTCAAAACCTACATCGCAAGTTGTGTCAAGTGCTCCTGGGATCTTATTGTGCAAAGACCACCGTTTACCATCGTGTATGACTCTCGCGTGTTCAACAATGAAATTCACGTACGCAATGAGGCCGCTGATGTCCAGTCTGTGATGATACGCAACTTCATGTGGCCTGCACTGCTGCATGGTAGCAATGGTCCCTGTGTGTTCAAAGGGATTGTGGAGACCTAACATATATACTGCCTCGGGTAATGAGTTATGGGGTTTGCTGATAGGTTTTCACGTGTTTGACAATACGATAAAAAATAAACCTTGGTCTGGCAAAACTGGGCTTAATACGTGTGCGTAAACTGTCATCCCAGATTAGCCTGTTCAGAATTCACAGTCTAATATATAACGATTTTTCCAATCTGTGATATTGTTGCAGGTTCCTTACACATGTAAATACTTGTAAATAATTATTTAAGGATTTAAATGACAGCAAATTTTGGTTGATAATTTTTATAGTAGCACTTGAATACGTAGTTAAATTGATAATCTTCCAATTGTTTGACAAACAAACTTTTACGAACAGAAATTATTTATTAATAATTATAAGAGTTATTTATGTTCGTCTTCTCATAAAAAATACACTTTTCTAATTCCATACAGTGATAATGTAGGAGTTGCTACTGTTGATAAAAAGAATCGAGAATGAAAGCTGGGATTGCCAAAAGAGGCATTATAATGTTCAATGAAAAAAATCATGATAACAATAAATTATTTATTTTATTTGTTATTTAATATTTCAAAGCTGTAGCAACTTAATTTTATATGAGGAAAAAAAGTTCTGGCAGTAACTTTGCAAAAAGTGTGCTCAATCGTGTCATTTCACATTTTTTGTAGATGAACCATTTTGGTGATCTTCCTTTTTTGAATTGATCTTCATTTTGTATGTCATATGTTTGAGAATCCAAGATGGTGTTGTACTGCATGCGTTTAGCTATGAGTAATAATTACACACAGCTTAATATGTTAGAGTAACATGTCAATTCATTTTAGTTTATTATTGCAAGCATATATTTGATCCCTTTGTTAGAAGGTTGTGTAAGTTATTTCCCTCAATTGTATGTACATTTCGTTAAAAACACCCCAATGCATGTCAGTTAGGTTTTCTGTCACCATATCGGCTAGTTGGGGTTTCCTTTGGTAGGTCTGTTTTCTCCCATCGGCACAAGGCAACAACTAAATTAATTATCTATTAGTAGAATAATACATAGCTGCAATAGTCAACAATCCGTATGATCAATGGCCCCCAAGTCAACTATCCAAATGATCAATGGCCCCCTAGTCAACAATCTAAATGATCAATGGGCCCCAAAGTCAACAATCCAAATGATCATGGCCCCCGAGTCAACAATCCAAATGATCAATGGCCCCCGAGTCAACTATCCAAATGATCAATGGGCCCCCAAGTCAACTACCCAAATGATCAATGGGCCCAAAATCCAAATGATCAAGGGCCTCCTTGTCAACAATTTAAATGATCAATTGGCTTCCAAGTCAACAATCCAAATGATCAATGGCCCCCAAGTCAAGTATCCAAATGATCAATGGCCACCAAGTCAACAATACAAACGAGCAATGGCCCCCAAGTCAACAATCCATATGATCAATGGCCCCCAAGTCAAGTATCCAAATGATCAGTGGAGCCCAAGTCAACAATCCAAATGATCAATGGCCCCCAAGTCAACAATCCAAATGATCAATGGCCCCAAGTTAACAATCCAAATGACAAATTGCCCCCAAGTCAACTATCCAAATGATCAATGGCCCCAAGACAACAATCAAAATGATCAATTGCCCCCAAGTCAACAATCCAAATGATCAATGGCCCTAATGTTCACAATCCAAATGATCAATGGCCTCCAATCAACAATCCAAATGGTCAATGACCCCCAAATCAACAATCCAAATGATCAATGAAGCCCAAGTCAACACTCCGAATGATCAATGACACCCAAGTAACCAATCCAAATGATCAATGGCTGTCAGGTCAACAATCCAAATGATCAATAGAGCCCGAGTCAACAATCCAAATGATCAATGGCCCCAAAGTCAACATTCCAAATGATCAGTGGAGCTCAAGTCAACTATTCAAAAGATCAATGGCCCCCAAGTCAACATTCCAAATGATCAATGGCCCCCAAGTCAACAATCCAAATGATCAATGGCCCCCAAGTGAACAATCTAAATGATCAATGGCCCACAAGTCAACTATTCAAATGATCAATGGAGCCCAAGTCAACAATCCAAATGATCAATTCCCCAAAAGTCAACAATCCAAATGACATATTTGCCCCCAAGTCAACTATCTAAATGATCAATGGCCCCCAAGTCAACAATTCAAATGATCAATGGAGCCCCCAAGTCAACAATCCAGATGATCAATGACCCCCAAGTCAACAATCCAAATGATCAAATTGATAAAAATGAGCAATAGACGTTATAAAATAATAAGCTCCACATAAGAATCATAAAACAGTTTGCAAAGCAAGATGATACTTAAGAAATTTGAGAAAAACAAAAACAACACGCAAACAAAATGGATGCATAATCAATATGCATGAATACATATTTTTACCCTGCGTTAATATGAATTGCGCAAGTATATGCGGATTATCTTGAGATACATGAATAACATAATCGTCATTGTTATATGAATTTGCAGTTCGTATGGAAATAAAGGTGCTTTCCATGGAGTTGTAGTGTGTGTTAACCAATGTTGGTAAAATTAGACATATAGGTTGGAAAGTCTTAAAATAAAATAATTCAGGAAACTTATTTATTAAATGTTTTCCACAATCAGTTCACATTATTTTATTTAAAATGAAGGTCATTACATTTATATTTGTTGGAATGTTAAAGTATGGTATTGCATTTAGACTTTAAATGTTTACAGTCAGCATTTTTATCTGCATTTCGAGTTGTGGTTGTCCAACACAGATCATTTATATATAGATCTTTGTTTATTGATATATATTTGGGTTGTAAGTTGTGTTTTTATGCTCCCCGAAATAAATTTCGGCGGAGCATAGTTGCCAGTTTGTCCTTCCTTCCTTCCTTACTTAGTTACTTCCTTCCTTCCGTCACACTTTTGCTACCATTTCTCATAGCGCGTTCAATACTTAACCAATTGCTTTCATAGTTGACTTGTAGGTACCTTGCATGGACCTCTACCTTTTGATGATGAGGTTTGAGGTCACTGGGGTCAAGGTCACTGATGCTAATAATAGACTTCCTTCCGTCACACTTTTGCTACCGTTTCTCATAGCGCCTTAAATACTTTACCAATCGCTTTCATACTTGGCATTAGGTACCTTGCATGGACCTCTACCTTTTGATGAGGTTTGAGGTCACTGGGGTCAAGGTCAAGGTCACCGAGGCTAATAATAGACTTCCTTCCGTCACACTTTTGCTACAGTTTCTCATAGCGCTTTCAATACTTAACCAATCGCTATCATATTTGGCATGTAGGTACCTTGCATGGACCTCTACCTTTTGATGAGGTTTGAGGTCACTGGGTCAAGGTCACCGAGGCTAATAATTGATTTTTTTAGGTGTTTATTAACACATACATTGACAAAGCGCATCATAGGGACGCATCCATCAGTTTCACTGATATTCTTGTTTATAACATTTTCTGTTAACTAATGACCTTAAAATAAACTATTGCATCTTTACTTTGTTTCAAATTTTCGTTAACCTTGTTTAGCCACCCGAAGTTTGACTGTTTGGTCAATTATTTGCCTTTATTGCGGGCACCCAGATATTACAAACACTGTGGTACCTATGCCAATTGCAGTTTTTGTCAATTTTAATAGACGAAGCATCATTACTCTGCTGTTTGTAGGCAAACGTTTATTGTGCTCATAACACATACCGTGCAAATGTTGTAAACATTTAAAAACAAGAACGCAAGGGGCCCTGTTACGCTCCCCTTAGACCAAAAGGGACAAAAGAACAATTCTGACAAATCTGTATTCTGACAAGGTGAAGAAGGTGGAGTTTAGTAACTCATTTAAAAAACATACATATTTGATTTATGTTCATTTTTTTTTAACACTTCTGAGATATCATTAAAATTTATGTTCTGACCAAGTTTTATGAAGCTTTTGCCTTGAAATGCGCCTTCATGACTGTTAACAAGCTTTACTTTAATTATACTTAGTGACTCAGTCTTAACCTCAAATGACATAGTTTCAAACTAGGCAAAATATTAAATGTTCTGACCAAATTCCATGAAGATAGGACGATAAAATGACTTTTTAAGTGTTATCAAGGCTTAACTAGGAAAGAAAAACTGCCCGGTTCTTTGGCCATTTTTTTTAAGGACCGAAAGCATGTTCGACCTCAGCTGAGGTAATATTGTAACAATTGGGTGTGACCGTATTAGATCTGCAGAAGATTGAATACAATCCGACTCCTATAAAGTGTGAAAACTATTTTTTAATGACCTAGTTTTTTACCTCATATGACCAAATTTCAAACTTGGTCGAGATTGAATTGTTACAAATATTCTGACCTAGTTTCATGAAGATTAAACAATAACCATGTCCAATAGAATGATTAAAAGGCTCCACGATAGCCATACATGGAAACACGGAGTGTATATTGACAGGAGATGAATCGAGTAGTTGACCCTTACTGTAGTAAATTCAATCTTATGCAAGACCTATTCATCCGATTTTATTGGTTTATACGTTATCTTGTTGCTTATTAATTCCTCTTTCAAAAAAAATATAACTTTTAGTATATTCCCGTTGTTATTAATGGATTTATAGCGAGTTAAACACAAGAAATACACATTTTATGTTTTACCACCGCGCTTTTTAACGTGTTGTGGCTATCGATCTTTTACGATTAGCGTACAGCGAAGTGCCGAGGTTATACATTTTGATGTACCCACTCACGTCTTTTGTTAAATTATAGTTTCATTTCTCGGCCGATTTTGACAAATTATATATCATTAGAAAGCTTACGTTACGTAGTAAACAGATATATCAATATATATTAAGTTTTTCTTCTGATTTCGACAGCCCGGCGAGTTATAACTTAAACCTTTGCAAATATCATACCGTTTTGGAGTTTTAGAATCTAGATTTACGGTTGACATGTTCGTACTTAATACCAATTTGTAGCGTTTATATTTGGAGTTCAGTTTTAAAAATTACATCTTGCTTAGGAGAATAGAATTCTGTATACGATAGAAAAAAAATTTGTTTAAAAACGAAAGTAATTAAGGAATGAAGGCGGGAAAATATAGCGCGCGTTCCTAACGCACTGAACTGATGCTACGGTCTTGGCGATTATGATTTTGTTTAGAAACCGGCCATTTAATTTCTTTTGCCATCTTATTATATTTTTTAGGGAATATATTGTAGTATTTTGTTCACGAAACATATCAATAAAGCTTATTATAAATGAATCTTAATAAATTAACGATTTCAGCTCTTGTTTATAACACAGAAAGGGTGTAAAATTTATGATGAAACAGCGTATATAGCGGACTCTCTCGATATTATTCGGCTTTGCATGCATACTTGAAATAAAATGGGTGTCAAACACATTCATCGTTTGCTGTTTATTATCAACAAGGTAATTATGTATAATTATTTGAAATGTTATTTACCTTAAATTATCAATTTATTAAAGATTCTTGAAAATCACGGTCCGTGTTACGCGGGTCATTTCGTATTTTGACATCAGGGCATCATGTCCAACTATTGAAAATCAGATTTTTTTTCACCGGGACGATGACGGCTTGGATTTAGACAGGCAGACAGATAGTTTATTCAGACTTAAACAACAGTACATCGTCTTCAACTCAAATATATAAATTATTTTTGGACGAATTGTTAGGTGATTACACATATAGCAGTGATGATTCTGAGAATGTTGCCATGTTTTTTATCCGTGTAATCTAGAGTCCATGGTTTGAGCATTTTTATCGCGGTGTTCAATAAAAGATATCTCAATAATCTTGTTTATTGATAGATCTGTGGTTTTATTGCCCCTGTGTTCAGCACAAGCCAATTATCTCGTTATGATCAGATACTGTGCCGACCAATACTAAATAACACTATGGTGTCATACGCCACAGCAGGGACCTATACTTGTATATTGGTCCCTAACCACAGGTGGCAATGTCTGGTCAGTTTACACTTTTTATGATACCTCCATGTCTTCTCGTTGTATTAGTGGTCATTTCTTGGAGTAATGTAACGCCAAATACTCAATTTTGCGTTTATAAGATATGTAGCGTATTGAAAACATTTATAGTCATCTGCCCATACAGATTGCCATAAACTAAATACTGTATAGATGTCAGCCAGCTAAATCACAATAATTATAAGTGCTTAATACCTATACATGTACATTTTAAACCTTTAAAAAATCTAATACTTAACATTTAACGTATTTAGCGGGTACCGGTAAAAAAACTCCGTCATTTCGTAGTCCTATAAAGAGTGTATGGTAGTGTACGGAACAACATAATTAAAAACAGCATTCTCATTTGACCACAACAGGGTTAAATAATCTTTCCGAAAAATACAAATAATACAGAGTTTTAATTTAGAATTCTATATATTTATAACTCTGTTAACTTATAAAGATATTTCAATATACATGCATAGACAGTTGACCGTGATTTTCAAGAATCTTTAAATAATTTTAATTAATTGATAATTTATGGTTAATAACCTTTCATATAATTTTACATAATTACCTTTTTGATAATAAACAACAAACGATGAATGTTTTGACACCCATTATATTTGAAGTATGCAAAGCCGAAACATATCAAGAGGGTCCGCTATACATTTGTATACGCTGTTTCATCATAAAATTAACACCCTTTCTGTGTTATAATCAAGAGATGAAATCGTAAATTTATTAAGCTTCATTAATACTTAGCTTTATGGATATGTCTCTAGAACAAAATATTTCAATATATTTCATAAAAAATATAATAATCATGGCAAAGGAAATTCAATGGCCGGTATCTAAACAAAAGCATAATCGCCAAGACCGTAGCATCAGTTCAGTGCGTTAGGAACGCGCGCTACATTTTCCCGCCTTCATTCCTTAATTACTTTCGTTTTTAAACAATTTTTTTTTTCTATCGTATACAGAATTCTATTCTCCTAAGCAAGATGTTATTTTTAAAACTGATCTCCAAATATAAACGCTACAATTATGTATAAAGTACGAACATGTCAACCGTAAATCTAGATTCTAAAACTCCAAAACGGTATGTTATTTGCAAAAGTTAAAGTTATAACTCGCCGGGCTGCCGAAATCAGAAGAAAAACTTAATATATATTTATATATCTGAAAACTACGTTACGTAAGCTTTTTAGTGATATATAATTTGTCAAAATCGGCCTAGAAATGAAACTATAATTTAACAAAATACGTGAGTGGGTACATCAAATTTATAACCTCGGCGCTTCGATAGAAGATCGATAGTTACGACACGGTCACGTGACTTAGACACAACAAGATATTTGGCGTAACGGTCCCGTTTCATATCCGTGTAATCTAGAGTCCGTGATGGAAATGTCTATCGGCGGCCGTGTTTTGCAACGAACCGGAACAAGGTTTAACAAGGTTTTACTGTCGTGGAACTGCGTTTTTTTGGCGAGGAAACGTTACCATTCTCGAAATCAGCCGAGATATTTTTAGAACAAATGTTCTAACTAAGCTTCTTAAAGATTCGACAATATATGTGACTTCTAGAGTATTACCAAGCTTTTTCTACAATGCGACATAATGACCTAGTTTTGTACCCCCCATTAATAAGTTAATAATTTCGAACTCGACAAGAATACTATTGGGACAAATGTTCTTACCAAGCTTAATAAAGATTGGGAAATGTATATGTTGTGTCTAGAGTGTTAACAAGGTATATGTTGACGACGGACAGTATGACGTATCCTTTGGGTCAAAAGTACATATACGCCAACAGCTAAAAACAGATATCACCGCGGTGACAATTTTGTCACTGTGGTAATAAATGTATCACTGCGGAAATATATTTGTAACTGCGGTGATACTTTGTCTTACCCAAAGAGTTTGATAAGAGCTAAATCAAACCGACCAATGAAAATACGTCTTCCAAAACGGCAAATAGGCGATAATTTACTGCGGAATTATCTAGATGTCTGCCTCCATGGATTACTGTAGAACATTGGCGTTCAGACCATGCACGGACTCTATACGCTCCGTGGACCATGCGTTTTGTAATTTTAATCTTCCGGCACAAGGATGACGACAATTAAGGTACAATGACATAATCATTTATCGATAAGCATTTCCACATAAATTTAATAAGAAAGTGTGTCGAACTTAAGCTGTAAAATTATTAATCATGTATCACGAAAAAAATCTCGGTATGTTACGGGGAAAATGATTGGTTGAAAACTGACCCAAACAAATAAATGTAACAGCAGGCATAAAAATATACATACAGTAATAACTTGTCACCGCTGTGACAAAATTGTTACCTCTTTGACAAAATAGATATCACCGCGGTGACAAAATTGTTACCGCAGTGACAAATTGTCACAGCGGAAACAATTTTGTCATCGCGGTGATATATCTATTTTTAGCTGTTGGCGTATTTGTATTTTTGACCTAAATGCTACGGCATTCGACAGAAAGAGATCACAAAAAGTCAACATGAGGACGTCGTGCTTTCGTGAACTTACAAAGCAAATGTTTAGTAAACGAAAACACGCACGCGTATTTCCAAATTCTTCTCACAAAAAGGGAACATAATTTTAGTGTAAATGTGTTTGTAATTTTCGCATAAAGCATTACATCAAACATATTAAGTTTTAAACTTAATAAATAATTCTGCCAAGGATCACATAAATCACTGCTAATGTCATCACGTTTATATTGGGCACTAACATCGTGACGTCATTTCCCACATTGCATCCATTTGACCGGCAACATGACGTACATCTGTAGGTGGTCATACCAAAACCGGAAGGAAAGCAACCGTACCAGCATTCGTCCGTGCAGCCGCGTGTTATGTGTACAGTGCGGTCTTTATAGGTCACTCTTTCTACCTGAAATTCAAGTATTTATTTATATATGTTATGATTAGTTAGTAAAAAAATTAATCTGTATTGTAAACTGTTTGGGCAGAGACGTGTTATCTATGTCTCTGGTTTGGGTAACACTGGGGCCTGACGAGGTCAAAGCGTAGTCCGTTTGTCTACGACATCGGGTATATGTTTTACTACGAAACATTATGTCAATACAAATGCCATCGAAGTACAGATTGGTGTACTTCGTTGAGTAATTTATACATTATTGTAGTTCGTTGCACAACTAATACATATTCTGTGCAAAACATTAACATACAGCGACTTGTAAATTGCTACAAAACAACGCATTTGAATGATTAAAATATGCAAAGCATTTGAATGATTAAAATATATGTTCGTAACCTGTTTGGTACTTTACAATCTTTAATTTACTAGTGTATCAAAGTAACATGTAGTTTCATTTTAGTTAAATCGCTGTAATTGGCTTATTTAACAGAATAACGTCATTATGCATTACTTCAAATTGATGAACATGTATTTCGATTTAAGCCCATAATAAATGTAAAGGTTGCAACTACACGCATTTGCAATTAGTTTGTTATTTAAAATAAGTACCTACCATTACTGGATGTTCCGTTCTCTAATCCATAAATACCAATATTTAAAGATGAAACTCGCCTGATTAAGTAGTGTTTTGACACAATGTTTCGTATCAAAACATATACCCGACGTACGTCGTAGACAAACGAAGTACGCTTTGACCCCGTCAGCCCCTTGTGGGTAAACAGTGTTTATTTGTCATTACAACGGATTATTGACAAGATTTCGAACGACGCCAAATGTGAACCCTATAACAAATGCAATTTTCCATACTTAATATAATTATGTATTGATCCTACTCATATATCTATTTTGTGGACAAAATGGCGTAGTTCAATCAATAAATAATCATTTCGCAATCAGAAATCTGTGATTGCTAAAAGCGGGTATTGACATTGTATTGTCTGTTAGATTAACATGACCCTAAAACGAGATTTGTAGAAAA
This sequence comes from Dreissena polymorpha, assembly GCF_020536995.1. Taxonomy (NCBI): domain Eukaryota; kingdom Metazoa; phylum Mollusca; class Bivalvia; order Myida; family Dreissenidae; genus Dreissena; species Dreissena polymorpha. The sequence continues at coordinate 5,774,208 of NC_068368.1, read as the reverse complement.
CTGATTTGTACATAGCAAAGTTAAATCATGAAACGGGTCGTCATGTTAGCGCAGTGGTGTCGCCTATGCAGACTGGGTTCAAATCCCTTTCCATGCGCTTGTGCGTTTGGTTAGTCGCTATACACTTGGGGACTTTTCTAACGCATCACTTTTCAAACTTGAATATCTCAATTATGAGTTAAGATATTGATTTAAAATTTTACATACGATCATTTGACTACATTCTTTGCAAGCTCACGATAAAATCATTCATTCGTGACGATTGGACGCTTTAGCACGTGGGGTAGGTGTGATTCCATATTTTTGGACGTGGAAATGGTGAAACGCGATTTAATTCTAGTTTTATTTCAATTTAACTATTATAGGTGGGTTCTAACAAAAGGAAAACATAAAATTAATTTACAAAACAATAAAGCTCGTATGAATATTCAGGAGCGCAATCGCGCACTTTGCATTTTACAGGCTACCTTTCCCACTTGCTTTTTAAAAAAGCGTCCGATCGTCACGGATGAATGATTTCATCGTAAGCTTGCAAATATTGTTGTCAAATGATCACATGTGCAATTTTAAATAATAATATTTACTCATTACTGAGATAGGTAAGTTTTAAAAGTGTTGCGCTATAAAAATCACCAAGTGTAGTAAAAGGCGATATACATGTTATTCCAATTTAATTGCAATTTCATAATTATAGGTAAGTTTTTACACAAGAAAAACATAACATTAATTAAAGAAAAACAATATGGCTCGTATGAATATTCAGGAGCGAAACGGCTCTATCGGAATGTACGTTGCAAGCCGGTCAGTTTCTAAGACTTGTAAGTGTATGCGTTTTACTTTTCACATTGTTATTATTAAACGTTGTACGAGTTTGCGAATTTGACTTTTGAAGTGACGTTTTTAATTTGTTAAGTTTTATATTTTGTTATTTTTCAATTTCAATTAAATTTTCAGCAATTATCAGATATGTGTTGAATTATTCTTGGTTCAAATTTCAACACAAGCCGTTCAAAAATAAGGGAGCTATATCGATATGATTAAGTGACGCGTTATAAAAGTCTCCAAGTGTATTGGATAGTGGGGGTTCCCTCCGGATACTCCGGTTTCCACTCCACGCCAACAAAATGATAGTCGTAGTTTCAGTTAGAAAAAAGCTGGACATTGCAAATTTAATTTAAAATTTGTCCCACTTTGAAAGCCGAAAAAAGTTTCAAACTCCATAGACTCTAATTTTGGGAGGTCATTCCGAACTCTTTTTTGGTATTCTATTTTAAATTCTTGATAAATTTTGCTCAATTAGGTTAAAATACTGATGAAGTGTGCGATCATTTTGTTGCTACGCTCGATAAAATTCCCTAAATTGTCTTTAAATTACATCAAGCTAACTAAATAAAGAGGATTTCTATAAAAGAAGGTTATGGAAAAAGATTAACCCATCTATTTCTAGCGTCAAGAAAAAAGGCCTTGGCAAACAGCGTAGATCCAGATGAGACGCCGCACGTAAAAAATATGTTAAATATAGAAATAAATATACTAGACATCCCTAATTTTGGAAATAAATTGATCTAATTTAGAAGGATGAGAGAGTCCACTAGGCATAAATGGGTTAAGCCGTCCTATCTACTTTATTTAATTATTTTGCCGATGGTATTGAAAACAAATGCCTTAATTTTCGGCCAAAGTCTAGTAAGAATATTAGGTAGGAGTGCTGTGACATAGTCCTCATCCTCATAATGCAGCCTAAGTATCTCATAAACTTTGAAACACTCAAACTAAAGTACACACATTATGAAATGATCACTTTTTGGTATTTACAGGCGTGACATAGTTACAGTAAGTCCCAACCTACCTTGCAGTATCTGTCATTGACAGTGCATGGGCGAAGAGGAGTCAGTTGGGGGTAGTACTGGCACTCAGTGTACGGCGTCCATATCTTACTGAACGCCTCGCTGCAGTCGTAGCACGAGAGATTCATCGCGCCCGCGTCCCCAGTACGAGAGCTCGTGTTGGCGGGAGTCGTCGACGGCTGGGGGAGAGCTTGGGTCGTCGGCGCTGGTTGCGTACCGGATGTAAGGGCTTCCGACGAGCTGTCCGTCACGGTAATTATGGTCGCGCTCGACGTCATGTCGGTTGTGTGGAAGTCTGTTGTTGTCGCCTCTGAAATGTTTTATCACATTTTTTTTCAGAATGACGGTGTTGTCAGCATCATTAATGATCAGTGTACGACTTATAATGCCTCAACTAGTTCGTCTCTGAATTTATCAACAGTTCACTAATATGTTTTTAAGGTTTAGTGTCTTATTTTTTACTACAGATGTAAATATGTGGCGCAGCTTAATTACGCAAGTAAATCCTCATACAGTTGACTTACATAAAAGAAAATATATAAAAGAAAAGTTAAGCGATTCGAAAGAGGACATTAATAGTATACGTAGGACAAAAAGACAAGTTTACCTCCATATTTATAATAAAATGCCAGCAATTTTAACAATAAAATCAAACTGAATTGCAACAGCATTATATCCGTATCATTTTAGTCAACGTTAATGCTGATACAAATTGTACTATCAAATACACGAGACGCTGAACATTCACTGCAGGGAACACTGTACGCAGACAACAAATGCGGCTGGATCCTCGAATTGTACGAGAGCAGATAACCATGTTTACAACGCATTTAAATTGTATTAGTTTAAAACGGTGTAGTCATTTATTAATACATTTTGTACTAAAATAGTTATTTGAGATGCGCCACCCAAATGTACTTTTTTTAAATTTATTTCGAAAACCTGTATTACAATACTTTAACATACATGATACAACCGTTAGCATAATATAGATGTCAGTCAGGGATACAACCGTTAGCATAAGATAGATGTCTGTCAGGGATACAACCGTTAGCATAATATAGATGTCTGTCATGATACAACCGTAAGCATAATATAGATGTCTGTCATGATACAACCGTTAGCATAATATAGATGTCTGTCATGATACAAACGTTAGCATAATATAGATGTCTGTCATGATACAACCGTTAGCATAATATAGATGTCTGTCAGGATTAAGTATCATCCTAACCGGTCTTCGAACACACCAGAAAAAGTTCGAACTTTTAATGACGCCGTATATCGCGATGAATAGAAATTTATCGTATGTGTGCAAAGGCAGGCGGGAAAAAAAAGAGATTTTTTTTTCTCGTTTTAAAAAAATGGTAACGTTTGTTGTTATGCCCGTTTTCTAACAGATAACATATGCTACTTTTTATCTAGGCACCTATTTCACTGAGGCGATAAGAATACAACATACAACAAATTAAGTGTTTCAATTTAAGATTTGCGCGAACATGTTCACCCTCAATTAAATGCTATCGCGGTAATCGGTTGTCCTAAACTGCAAAGCGTGACGATTGTTTTAGCTACAACATACCAAGATTTATGTAATAATCAATCGGCTTTTTATCGGACCTAATATTGCAAACATTGATCGCACTATTGACGTTCATATCTGCGCCGCTCTGTGCCATTGCTGAGACGTAATGGTCGTATAATAAACACTGAAAATCACTTAGTTTCGGTTTTCCGGTTCATTTCGAACCGGCTAATGAAATTGGAAATCTATCAGGGTGGGTGATGGTCCGGGGTACATATTGGTTTTTGATTCAACAATGTGAGGTGGTTGCAATGCGGGCGTTGACGTCATCAATGAAGCATGCATAACACTGAATCGTTGGCATGGAACTTTTGTTATTGGAATGACGTTTGAAAAAGAAAAGGCAACTTAATCGTTAACGTTTTCGATTTAAAATAAAATGCTCATGTTTTATATTCTTGTAAAATAAGTCCATTGAAGAAATGAAGACCTTTTTATTTATATCTGTATACAGACACACACTAATATTACAACATTAAAAGTATACAATATAATTATGTTTTCGCATTGAAGCATTTAAAGCCAATAGAAGTGCACCAACCATTTATTATACTTTTTACAAATTAATACGATCTACATCAAAATTCAGGTAAATTTAAATAAATTAATGATCAGTATTTTTATTTTCTGTCTTACAAAAAATAACTTACACAATTATGTTTTATCATGTTATAACTTAATTTATCAACCACCTAAACTACAGAGGGGCAGCTGTCAAAACTTTGAAAATACCTGCAGCAAGCAAAATTGATCTTCGCTGAGAGCGTCAATAGTTATGTTTTGTTTAAAGGGGCCTTTTCACGTTTGGGTAAATTGACAAAATTGGAAAATGATATTTCAGATTCGCAAATTTTCTTTGTAGTTATGATATTTATGAGGAAACAGTAATACTGAACATTTACCATGCTCTAAAATAGCCATTATATGCATCTTTTGATGATTTAAAACCACGAAAATTATAAAGCGTTGCAACGCGAAACGAATTTTTAATTGGAGAGTTCTGTTGTTGTCGTTATATTTTGTGAAACTACGAGGATTGCTTAAAAATAGTATAAAATACTTCTGATCTTGTATCCGGAAGGATGACCGAGTGGTCTAAGTGGTAGACTTTTTACTCCAGGACTCCAGGGGTCAGTGGTTGGAGCCGTGCTGAGGGTTACCTTTTTTTCTTTTTTTAAAATTTTATTCTTGATTTTTTACTGGAGCTTTTTATATCCAATGTTGACATTTATCAATATAAAGCATTTAATGACAAACTTCAAAACATGCCAAAATCTGTGAAAAGGCCCCGTTAATGAAACGTTTATATGGTCTGTCATGATGGAGAAATGTCTGAAACAGAAACGACAGCTTCACTTAAAACCCTTCATAATAATTCATGTATTTTTTATATTGTCGCGTCCCATTTAGCGAATGTTGGTAAACTTATTGATCGAAATCAGTGCTACTCTGCCTAAAGCAATATTTAGTGATATTTAACCGATGTCTCTTGTTTGTAGAAAATATGTATCAGGGTTCATTTTAATTGTTCAACATGAAATACCAACATCCGGTTACAAGAAATATGTTTTCGTAATATTCTTAACATTTTATTTAAAGGAACCATCATAACTTTACATTTTAAACTAAAGGGACCGTTAGAGAAAGCAAACATGCCCTTGCCAAGAGGGGTAGAAGCTGTCCTTAACGTGGCACTGCGTGTCCCACCCCTGTTTTTAATGGACAGTGTTCTAAATAAGTCCTTTTTAGCTTTTCTCTTTCCATTTGACCCAAATGACACGAAAATGACATGGAGTCAGTACGTTTGCTGGATGTGTCTCATGAGTAATGGTAATCAAATCGTTTTTTCTAAGATATCATAACTTTATTTCTAAGAGTAAGATACAGACTTCCTGAAACTCTGTCGTACCTACGGACATGTCCGACACAAACAGTCAAGGGCCGATCGAAATTCTTAACTCGTCGACCCAAACTGTCCGACTCGCATATTTTCAGGTAAGTATTTATGGAACATCGGCAACATATGGCGGAATGCGCACTTTGCCAATTTTGTGAAATTCGAGTGTATTCGTCAGGTGTTTGGTGAAGAATGTTCTAGAAATACATTTGGCTCCCTGCATATTGTCGACAAGTAAATAAGTGCATGCTTCCGGGATCGGTTCATGTACATTTGACCATCATTCGATCGCCTTTTAGTTTAAACAAAAGTGAAAGTTAAACAAAGCAACAGCTTGCAGTTATCAACGATATCTAGAAACACGCATGGAGTTTAACGAGGATTTATAACCAGGTGATTTCATCTTCATTTTCCTTCTTTTGAATTAAGTAAATTTGTAGTAAATAAGTAAATATCAATAATGTGGAAGTTTGTGAATGTCTCAAAGCCTGAAAATCCAAAACAGGTTGCTGATGATGACTTGCAAACGCCCATGAGCTAGTGGAAAAAGTACGAGGATAAGCGTCCCCCCCCCCTCGTTAATTCATTGAGTCTTGGTAGACAGGCAGACCATGAATTTAAACAAATTACATTGTTACTCAAAACAAGATGATTAAGATTAAAATGATGTTATCTTTTCTTTCCAGAGCAATTGCCTCCAAGGAGCCCAAGCCTGGACACTCGCAGAACGATTAAGAAGACTGGGAACAAGAGGACAGTGAAGATGACATTAAGCTTTTAAATAGATACCATACAAATAGTGATTTTATTAGTGACTTTAATCATGAGGAAGTGGATGTAAACAAACTTTGTTACTTTACTTTGTTACTTACTTTGTTACTCAAAGTAATATGATAATAAAATGATAAAGCAATATTTACGTATTTCTAATTATTTACATTTTTCTCAGTTTTGTTTGAAATTTCACGTATGTTCTTTGGTCTGACAGAATAACCTAAGGTCTGACAGAAAATTCTGACCAGTCAGACCAAATGTCTGACTGAAGGCTGTTGAGTTTCAGGAAGTCTGAAGATATTGAAGTCTTATCAATTAATTGTCATTTGCTAAATATTGTACTTTCACAATTGTAGCATTTGTGTCAGTAGTATAGGCCCTCGTAATTAAAACATCTTAATAGTTTTAGTGAAAAGATTGAAAAAACATACATGTTTAATACATAATTCTATAGTTTAATGTGTTTTCTTTGATATTACAACACAAACTGCATTAAATCAGTAATGTTTTGCCAAAATACTGTCAGGACTAAGCTTCATGCATGTAGTAATCAGTATCATGTACACCGTTTCTCATAATATAAGCCTTCTGATTGGTTTCTAAGATTTGATTCTATAATGCGCAAGTTCTTATTCTTAAAATAGTTTCTTAATGGAGAAAAGAAACTCTTGTTCATGTTTCTCTTAAATTATTTATATTTTTTGTTTGAAACTTTTACAAATAAGCGGCTTATATAACATTTGATAAACCTACTAATAAACCAAAAACAAACACAATTATGTGTAATCATAATATCAGCCTGGAATAAACATGACCTACTTTCAAATAAAAACCGGAAATCGTGAGAAAGATCCTCGCAATAGTCATAAATAAACAGAAAATAAATTCAAACTTCTTAAAATGGAAAAAAACATTTACTTTCCAGCATTCTTGAGGGGTTTTCGTCAAAGGCACTATACAATTAGGAGTGCCGATACTATGAGAATAAGGGATAATTTATACTTGTTTTTCTTTTCTATTCCCAACTAATTTCACTATTGTGGTAGCTTTACCCTTACAATTGAGTGTAGATATCCGCATTTTACTTAATAATATGTTATAAGCTACTGCAGTTACATTTTTACAGCCTGTGCCTTTTAAATTGGCGGGAAAAAAGACGCGATCATAAACCCTACAATTGGGAATAATACTCAGTTCAATGGAAACATGTATACATTTCCTGATATGTTTCTGCACATATTAAAATACACTTGGAAATGTTAATGTTATAAGATAGAATGATATTTAGTTATTTTAAATTCATTATATTATACACTGAGCAGGGCTTGACACTTACTTCTACAGATTGGTGTCCACAGGGAACCCTGCCTATTAAAATTAGAGCAAAATCCTGGGAAAAACTGGTGTCCCTCACCAAAATTTGGGGGTCTCGGGTTCACGGAACATTCATTGTAAGTGTCGAGCCCTGCTGAGGCATAGTGAATGTATAATGGAAGTGAAATAAAAGATTTAAAAGAATGTTGTCCTTATTTTATGACTTTTGAACTTGTCATTAAATGTTCCTCATTCAATAACTTCCATTCCAGTTCGATGCTTTTTCAGTAAACTGTGCAGGGTGAAAAACATAATAAAGCAGATTATGCATATGAATCTGATTATACACAAATCCCCTAACATATAAATCAAATAATCTGTGTCTGTATTGAATTTGGGGGGAATTAATATATCTGCTTATAAATTGCTTCATCCCATTAGTTTCTTAGTTTATCTCTTTTAAGCATAGTCTTATAGTTCACCATTGAATGTTCGCACACAAAACTACAACAAATTTCAACAATATGAACTACTGTGTTGACTTCACCAGAGGGACAGGAGTGGGGAAGCAAAAATTAGCAGGCAGCAGCATTTCACTCTAAATCTGTCCCTGTGTATGCATGGAATTAATATTGTGAAAACATAAGCTTGTTGTATGATATTCTTGTACTGACAGTGTTTTGGTCTCTGGTTATTTCAGTGTTTTGGGTGGCCTTGTTGATGTTCATGCTGTCAGTCCGGCAGTTGTTGTACATCTACAGTTACTTTGTGAACATCATTGTGCTCTCCTTATCCTTTTATTGGAACCAGAGTTTCATCTTGGAGGTATGATTAGTGTTTAGTGAATTTCCTCTGGGAAAACAGAACTTAAAGTTGATGCATTTGCTTAAGTTGTCGTCCCAGATTGTTAGCCCTTGCAGTCCGCACAGGATAACAAGGAATGAAACTTCATTTAAACTTGATTTATGAGCATGCATTAAGCCCTTATTAATCCAGGAGTATGGCTCAATTATTTGATATAGTCTTTTATGCCTAGCTAAGATGTTATTTTTTTTTAATGTCATGTACCTTTTTGCCAATCTTGCCAGAACAAATTCGTGTGATAAGTTAAGCATATTATTCAATACCAATTCCTTTGCATTTATTGTAAGGAATACAGTTACATTGTATTTTATATATTGCAGTAGGTGTTCAATATAGACAGATTTGATAAAGGTTATATTTGTATGAACAGAATCTTATCTTAATATTGTGTCGCAAACAAAAATCGGTAACATAGTTTAAAAAACAACAGATTGTGCCATTTGAGTAATGAGCATAGAGGATTTTAGAAATGTTTACATTTATTGTCTGTTTTTATTCATAGGCCCATGAAGAGGACAAGATTGCATTGGAAGAGAGTGTGACCTTTAAGCGACAAGTGTATCAGAACTTCTTCACCCAGTTCCTGTTTGCCTGGCTATTCTATGTGGCGTGGGATTTGAGACGAAGTACTGAGGAATGTAGTAATACTAAGAAAACCATTGTTCAGACAGCGATACACCTGTCATTTATTTCGCCTCTGGTTCTACAAGGAATGTACAGAGATTCTTTATACCTGGAGTTCAGTCCATTTTTGGCTTTGCTGTACCCGGCACTGCAAATATCCCAAGATATAATGCATTCATTATCGAACTTGTGTTATGCCTTCAGGAGACTATGGAATATCGTTAAAGTCACTATTAGTGCCATTGGTGTTATCCCGTTTTTAGAGGATCAGTGGGCAAGGTTATTCGTTCCAACTGTTCTTAGAGCTTTTTGCATGTTGAGAATTGTGTATCAAATATCATTATACTTTTACTCTATATACTACACTACTCCTCCACCGAAACTTCTCAATGCAACAACTGAGTTCGAAAATCGTCATGAAAATCTAACTGTGATATTTCAAAACCTGTTGGTCAGAAGCTGTGAAACCTCGGTGTCCATGTTGGGTATGACTAGCTGTATTTCCTTTTTTGCACACTACGTAGGCCTGTTCATGGCTTTTTGGGTTGGGTCTGACACAGAGGAAGATAGAGGCTATGGCACAGTGGCTGCTATATTGTTTGTCATACTTTCACTGCAGACTGGTTTGACAGGTCTTGATCCAGAGAAACGCCTTGTTCGTTTGTATAGGAACTTTGCTCTGTTCTCTGCAGCGTTTTTACACTTTGTTCATAATATGGTGAATCAGATTTTACTGTCCTTGAGTGCATCGCGAAATATGTCTAAAAGGAAACATTTTCGTGCATTAGCAATGTGTGCGTTTTTAATCATATATCCAATCTGTCTGATGACATATTTATGGCATAACCATAGTGTAAGTCCATGGCTTTTAAGCGCCACTGCATTTTCAATAGAACTTATAATTAAAGTGCTAGTATCATTAATGGTGTATACTTTATTCATCATAGATGCATATCGAGAGACTTTCTGGGAGAAACTGGATGACTATATTTACTACATCACTTCCACAGGAAGTACAATAGAATTCCTCTTCGGGATATTTATATTTTTTAACTGTGGCTTCATGTTGGTGTTTGAATGGGGCGGTGCTATGCGGGCTGTGATGATGTGTGTTCATGCATACTTCAACATATTTGTGCAGGCCAAGGAGGGCTGGAAAGTGTTCATGCGACGTAGGACTGCCGTGAAGAAAATAAACATGCTCCGAGAAGCGACGCCAGAAGAACTTGAGAAACTGAAGGACGTGTGTGCAATATGTTATCAGGAATTATTGACAGCTAGAGTGACGCGATGTAATCATTACTTCCACAGTGTGTGTCTGCGTAAGTGGCTGTATGTACAGGATAGCTGCCCACTGTGTCATGAAGTTCTGTACAAGCCAAGTACTGATAGCTCGAAGGCATCTGAAGGTACAAATGCGAATGCCGAAGATGCTAATCAAAATAATCTCCATCAAAATGGACAGTTGGTGCATAACGGTGTCCTACGTCTTAATGCTGAACGTTTATGATATACTAGCCGGCAGTTTTAATCAGTTTATATAGTTACACTTTTGCTCAGTAAAACGATTTTCCATATTAAAAAAATACAAGTTATGTTTTTATGGGTGTATTTATTGTTTTTGTTTTCACTCCATGTTTTATAAATTAACTGTGAAAGATGCATTTCTAGCCTTTTATCCTAGTTATTTATTACCATTTGTTTTTATTTTATGAGAGGCGTAAACATGTAAATTGTTATGTGTTGGACTTTGTTGAATTTAATTGTAAATATATGAAACATATTATCAAGTAATTTTGTTTGTTAATCAAATTTGAACTTAAAAGTATAACTTAAATTGTAAATGAACGAGGATAGTTCATTATTTGTGTGCGTTTTTAATGTATAGTAATTGATTTCACTCATTAAAATGGTCACAATTCCACAACTTATGAGAATACTATACTTGCTTGTGTACCATGTACTTGTACTTCATTTGTTATGCCGCCGGATCTAATGACCGGGTTATATTGTTTTTGGCCTGCCTGTCTGTCATTATATGTGTCTGTCTGTCATTGTATGTGTCTGTCACAAACTTTAACCTTGGTTAAACTTTTGCAATAACTTTGCAATACTGAAGATAGCAACATGATATTTGGCATGCATGTGTATCTCATGGAGCTGCACATTTTGAGTGCTGAAAGGTCAAGGTCATCCTTCAAGGTCAAAGGTCAAATATATGGCTTCAAAGTGGCGCAGTAGAGGGCATTGTGTTTCTGACAAACACATCTCTTGTTGTTTGTTTACCATGTAGTGAACCTTATGTTGTCCATTTTTCTTCGAAAACAGCCTAAGTGAATTTTAGCGCAATTGTTGTATTTTGTTTTATAGAAACAGCAGCTTCATGACACATGAGAAGGCATATTTATGGTCCATAAGAAAATCCTGGACAACCAATTTATACAAAAAGTAACTGCAAAAACTGCATATAGTTAGGTTAAACATAAGTCGAGGCAGAAACCTAGTTTATTTTATACTGAAAAGATTAAAAAAGTATAAATGCATCTTTAAGCATGCAAATGGGCTTGAATTTTATTACAGACATTCACGTATAATCCAGTCATAAACTGCGTGTATAATGATCAACAATAAAACATCTGCCAAAACTTAATTCAATTCTCCTGATAACACGGTTTTGCCTCCTTAAAAATGACAAAATATGATCTTTGGCAGTTTTCAAAGGAATTAGATGATGAATTAAATTTTTGGAAATTTCACTAATACATCAGAGATTCCCCTTTCTCTTTCATCTTTACTGTGTTACCTTTATTGCAATTTGGGTCAATGGGTCAAAGGTCACTGTCGCAAAAAGTGTGAAAATGGTTTTAGATCAATAACTTGTCAACAAATGGACTGATTTGCTTGATCATTCACATGGCCATTGGGCTTGGACAGTCAGATTACCAGTAACAAAGGTCAAGGTCACTGTAACAATTAGTGTGAAAATCGTTTCAGATCAATAACTAGTCAACGAATTGACCGATTTGCTTGATACATGTACTTCCCATGTGCTTTGGAAGTAGATGACACCTCGTAAGATTGCAGTTAAATAGGTTCAAGATCAAGGTCACTGTCACAAAAAGTGTGAAAATCGTTTCCGATCAATAACTTCTAAGGAATTGACTGATTTGCTTGCTACTTTGTATGTGCATTGGCATTAACAGTAGATGACCCCCTATTGAATTAGGGGTCACTAGTTCAAAGGTCAAGGTCACTATGACATTAAGCGAAAATTGGTTCACCTTGGATATGTCATCAAAGGATTGAGTGATGGGTGGGGGATGCATCTGTCTCCTACCCCGGAGCTCTTGTTTATTTTGTTTTTATTGGCTCACATTGCTTACTTAAATGCTGGTAAAACATGTTATATTTTTTGTTTACATTATGCAACCTATTACACATAAAAATTGTTTTAGGGAAAACTTGAATGCTAACAAATATTAAAATAAGAGACTTGGTTGATAACCCAAATGATTTATCATACGATTTTTGTTGAATTTGGTGTCTTTTCAATCCCAACTTGGTAAGCGAACAGGCAATTCAAATTGTTCTTTAGCCAACCAGATTTAGTTCTCGCCAAAAGTAGCAGGTAGAATCAAGAGCCATCAGACCTATAAACTTATAAAAATAACCAGTAAACAGTAGAACAGCATGAATGTCATACCAATGTAAATATATCCCTAAAATAATTGCACTGCTCAATGTGAACTTAATAAATTGCTAATTTATTTGTGTGTTTATAGTTGGATCTATTTCTTGTCCACTATAGTCATGATAAGTATTTATTTAAGACATTTCGACAGATTTATTAATTGATCAATTTCTAACCTTTTGTCTCGGGCTGCAGAAAACAAATTAATGTGCATATAAAGGTACAAAATAACACTACATGATAAAAGGGATACTGAAAAGGCTAGTTCATTTAGGAGCAATCATCTGCAATTTATTTTACATTGAAGCATTTTTAACTTTGGTATTTCAGTTTGTTTATTTTAGCTCACCTGAGCACAAATCGCTCATGGTGAGCTTTTGTGATCGCCTTTTGTCCGTCGTGCGTTGTCCGTTGTGCGACGTCAACATTTGCCTTGTTCACTCTCTAGAGGCCACATTTATTGTCCAATCTTCATAAAATTTGGTCAGAAGATTCGTTTCAATGATATCTTGGATGAGTTGGAAAATGGTTACATTTGCTTGAAAAACATGGCTGCCAAGGGGCGGGCATTTTTCCTTAAATGGCTATATATGGCTATAGTAAAATCTTGTTAACACTCTAGAGGCCACATTTATTGTCTGATCTTCATGAAACTTGGTCAGAAGATTCATCCCAAAAATATCTCGGACGAGTTCGAAAATGATGCAGGTTGGTTGAAAAACATGGCCGCCAGGGGGCGGGGCATTTTTCCTTATATGACTATAGTAAAACCTTGTTAACACTCTAGAGGCCACATTTATTTTCCGATCTTCATGAAACTTGCTCAGAAGATTTGTCCGTCTGATATCTTTAATGAGTTCAAAAATGGTAACCTTTGCTCGAAAAACATAGCTGCCAAGGGGCGGGGCATTTTTCCTTATATGGCTATATATGGCTATAGTAAAATCTTGTTAACACTTCATAGGCCACATTTATTGTCTGATCTTCATGAAACTTGGTCAGAAGATTCATCCCAATAATATCTTGGACGTGTTCGAAAATGATGCAGGTTGGTTGAAAAACATGGCCGCCAGGGGGCGGGACATTTTTCCTTATATGGCTTTAGTAAAACCTTGTTAACACTCTAGAGGCCACATTTATTGTCCAATCTTGATGAAATATGGTCAGAAGATTTGTCTGAATGATATCTTGGATGAGCTCGAAAATGGTTACCTTTGCTTGAATAACATGGCCGCCAAGGGGCGGGGCATTTTTCCTTATATGGCAATATAAGGCTATAGTAAAATCTTGTTAACACTCTAGAGGCCACATTTATAGTCTGATCTTCATGAAACTCGGTCAGAAGATTCATCCCAATAATATCTTGGACGAGTTCAAAAATGATGCTGGTTGGTTGAAAAACATGGCCACCACAGGGGCGGGGCTATTTTCCATATATGGCTATAGTAAAACCTTGTTAACAGTCTAGAGGTCACATTTATTTTCCGATCATCATGAAACTTGGTCAGAAGATTTGTCCCAATGATATCTTGGATGAGTTCAAAAATGGTTTTGGTTGCTTTAAGAACATGGCCACCAGGGGCGGGACATTTTTCCTTATATGGCTATAGTAAAACATTGTTAACACTCTAGAGGCCACATTTATTGTCCAATCTTCATGAAATTTGGTCAGAAGATTGGTCTCAATGATATCTTGGATGAGTTCGAAAATGATTATGTTTGCTTGAAAAAAATGGCTTCCAAGGGGTGGGGCATTTTTCCTTATATGGCTATAGTAAAATCTTGTTAACACTCTAGAGGCCACATTTACTGTCCGACCTTCATGAAACTTGGTCAGAAGATTCATCCCGATAATATCTTAGATGAGTTCAAAAATGATGCCGGTTGGTTAAAAAACATGGCTGCCAGGGGGCGGGACATTTTTCCTTATATGGCTATAGTAAAACCTTGTTAAAACTCTAGAGGCCACATTTATTTTCCGATCTTCGTGAAACTTGGTCAGAAGATTTGTCCCAATAATATCTTGTTATCTCAGGTGAGCGACTTTGGGCCTTTCAGGCCCTCTTGTTGTTGCAGATTTCGGAAAAGTCATTGACCATTTTCATTAATTGCTTGATATGCAGATATATAGATACCCATGTGGTATTGGTTGTAGTCTTTTAATCTAACCTAAAGGTTTTAGGGTCGAAAGTACTCAATAACCATTTCAAATATTTAAAAAAAAAGTGATTTTTAGGTCATATTCTGAAATCTTTCAAGATGAAAACAAATTAATGAAATGCTTCAAACACCATAGACTGTACTACAAACCCGTTGAAGTAATGTTTTTATGTTGTTGTTTAAAAAAACAACTTTTTTAACAACTCTAATTTTACATACATTTGTTAAACAAGTCTCTTGTCTGGTTACAAAAAAATTTGCTTATATGGAGTTTGGGTGCTGAAATGTTTTAAAAATAAATTAAAGTTAATGTTTTGGTACAAAAAAATCGCAACGTATTACAGATGTTTACTTTCCAAATGCTACAAGAAAGTACAATGTATATTGTGTTATCCATTGTTTGTTTCAAACATTTAAATTCTATGTTCTGTTAATAATGTTTGTTCTAAAGCTATATTTTATCTAATGTACAAATTGTGATAATAAGTCAGAAGGTCCGAGTTTGGTGGAAGGTAGTTTGAGCTTCAGTAAAAAAACTTAATAACTGATAAACCAAGATGGTGGATTAAGTTTAAGGTTTTGACATTTTTTGGAAAGGATTTGTAAAATGGGTGCTTGTTAATAATTGGACTGAAAATACCTTTCCCAAATTCTTTAACAAAATAAGCCTGCAATGCGCCATTTTGATAATGATTCCACAAATGTAACTCCTATTTATACACTTTAAAAAGTATTATACTTTATATCAATTGCTGCTGCTGCAGCAATGGTCTGGTGCCATGAAATATATTTGGAAGTTTGAATTTCAAGAGCTAAGTGTGCCAGTGAATGATGCATATAATAAAGAAATGTTAAGCTGGTAAAGAGATCTCGTGCTTAGCTCCTAAAAATAATTTCTGTCGCAAGTAATTATCTGAACTGTGACAAATAATACCAAGTAACTGGTTAACTTATGTTTGTAATTCAGTATTTCAAAAAGTACATAATTGTTTTATTCTGTTTATTTCCCTCAATATTTGGAATGCTGTTTCAAAGTTATCATAGAAATATTGCAACCTTAGCTGATTGTATGTGTGTCTATGTATACAAATTTGGAATGCTTGTTTGTTTTTGAATAAATGCTTTATGGCATGTATTAATACGTTTATATCTTGTTAGATTTCCAGTCATGGTAATGAGCTATTGTTGGGCAGTCCGGGTATCTTATTATCCCCCGCCATAGGCGGAAGGATATTGTTTTGGCGTTGTCCGTCCGTCCGTCTTTCCGTCCGTTGCCATATCTTGGAAGTACTTGGCGGATTTATGAAACTAAGTATGAGTATATATATGGATAAGAGGATGATGCACACCAAATGACATTGTACATCATCTGTTAATAACAGAGTTATGGCCCTTTATATCTTGAAAAAATGCTTTTTTGTGTGTCAGGAGCCATATCTTGGAAGTGCTTTGGCGGATTTCATTGAAACTTGGTTTGAGTGTCCAGAAGCATGTTGGCGGGGGATATCAATTCAACGCATTTGCTTGTTTTAAATACACTTTTAAAACATTCTATGACAATTAAAAAGGGTGTGTTAAACTAACTAAATCAGACTCACTGATAATCACTGGTCACTGTAATTAACAGATCAAACATGAGAAATAAATGGAAAAACATAATTTAGGGGTCTATTTTGAATGATATTTATTGAAAAACAAAACTACTAAGCATGTTTACAATTTTTATGAAGCAATTAACTGTCCAAATTTTGCATTATAAACATTAAATGTTCATTTATTATTGCACCCAGTTCTTGTGTGATCCCCATCAGCAAGCAGAACTTGTCTCTTTCTGCAACGATCCCACGCGGAGAGGCCATCACATCAGAAAGTGTCTTGTGTACTTGGGAGATCTTCTGAAACAATGAGGTTTCCAATGGTAACGGCATCACTTTGCACCATTTCGTGAAATTCTTCAACCAGTGGTAATAATCCCGGTCTGTGAAATCTGGATCGGAGATGAACTTGATTCCCTCTGCAACTGTCATGTCTTCTGAACGATCTCTTGAATGTGGATTTACTTGACCGTCAAAAGTAGAATTCTCGTTATCTGAGTCAACGTTACATTCATGGTCAGTTTCTTGTAGGTTGGTTAGATCATTTGTTTGTTCCTGAAACTGATTATCAAGGTTTGCATCCATAACACCTGCCTGGCCAGGATTCGAAGTTTGATCATCGACGCCTTGGGCGTCTTCGGGTGCCCCATAATTTGAGTCTGGCATTGTCACTTGCTGATAGTGGGTCTCTGTGGTTACTGTTGTACAGTCTATGGTGTTCCCTTCACCATTTTCGAACGTGTTCTCAAGGGAATGGTTGCTGTCTGTGGTTTCCATGGAATCCACAATAACATCCGTAGCTCCGGTGGTCTGGAAAAAAGATCCTGCATGTTTAACATCAATAATATTTGGAATACAGAGTTGAGTTAGTGAGAAAACTGCCACCTGGAACATATGTGTGTTGGACTTACAACAATTTATCAATTTGAGATATTAAAGGTACCTAATTTTGCTTTTCTTAACATGGTTTAGTGCCTAATCTTAAACAAGTAACATTCTGAATTAAAAAACAAGAAACCGTCTGAGACGGGTGATGCTTCCCAAAGGTTTTTTTGTCACAATATTGCACTATATATTCAGATAAAAGGAAACATCTTGAGGGGCATAACTTTAGACAAAATAATATGATGGATGGTTTAGCAACTTAAAAATTTCAAAGGGCATAACTCTCTAAATAAATCATCTAACCAGAACCCACTAATAACATGCGCATCTCCTCAAGGTAGTTAAGCTTCCCATAAAGCTTCATTGAAGTTCAGTCAGTAGTTGGAGAGAAATAGCCCAGACAAGAATTGCACTATATGTACAGTTTATAGAAAATTTCAAAGGGCCATAACTCTGTGAAAAATCATCCGACCATAACCGACTAATTATATGCACATCTGCTGTTGGTAGTGAAGCTTCCCATAAAGTTTCATTGAATTCCCATGATAAGTTGCTGAGAAATAGCTAGGACAAGAATTGCACGATATGTACAATGAAAAATTTCAAAGGGACATAACTCTGTGAAAAATCATCCGACCAGAACCGGCTAATAATATGCACATCTCCTCTTGGTATTGAAGTTTCCCATAAAGTTTAATTGAATTCCGGTCATTAGTTGCTGAGAAATAGCCCGGACAAGAATTGCACTATATGTACAGTTAATGGAAAATTTCAAAGGGCCATTACCCTGTGAAAAATCATCCTACCAGAACTGGCTGATAATATGCACATCTCCTCTAGGTAGTGAAGCTTCCCATAAAGTTTAATTGAATTCCGGTCATTAGTTGCTGAGAAATAGCCCGGACAAGAATTGCACTATATGTACAGTTAATGGAAAATTTCAAAGGGCCATTACTCTGTGAAAAATCATCCTACCAGAACCCGCTTATGATATGCACATCTCCTCTTGGTAGTGAAGCTTCCCATAGTTTAATTGAATTCCAGTCATTAGTTGCTGAGAAATAGCCCGGACAAGAATTGCACTTTATGTACATTTAATGGAAAATTTCAAAGGGCCATAACTCTGTGAAAAATCATCCGACCAGAACTGGCTGATAATATGCACATCTCCTCTTGGTAGTGAAGCTTCCCATAAAGTTTAATTGAATTCCGGTCATTAGTTGCTCAGAAATAGCCGGGACAAAAATTGTGCACGGATGGACAGACACACGGACGGACAGACGAAGGGGCGACTGTATGCTCCCCCCCCAAATTTTTTGAGGAGCATAAAAATACGTCATAAACACCTATGCCCCGACAAGACATGTATTGAAAAGAAAATGCCACTATATTCTAAAAAACAATTCTATATTCTTAATAATTGAACAATATCCACCAAGCAGTTAAAGAGAAGCTGAAAAAATAAATGTAAGGTCACAGTCTTCTACAGTGGAAACACAGAAATAATATATGCCCTATAGTGGAAAAAACTGGTAAAGGGTCATTATTTAAAAAAAACGTGGTTCAGCCAAATTCCGTTCTTTACAAACATCTAAAAATTTTAGGTCATTGAACTTTGGAAGTTTTAGCAATAACCACCCAGTAGGTAAAAAAGTTGAAACAAAGGCATTTGGAAATTCATACATACAGCTGGATGGACAAGTGCAATTCTTTATTTCCCCCACTATGTGGGTACATTATAATTTCAAGCTTAATTTAACAAGTTACCACCGCACCCTTCAGGATGTGGACCTGAATATTTATTTTAATCTCTATGTTTTCCAACATTTAACTAGACTGGACATTTTTGGAAATGGCCCACTTATGCTCTTTGTTATTTCACTTATCACTGTATTGTCAAAGTCGTTTATGTTATATATGTACTATGTCAAGAAATTCATTAGAACTCTTCAGCTCAAAATAACCCATCAGCAATCTAGATTAAGTGCAATGTAGCCTGTTACCTCCAGCTCCTCTGTGGTGGACAGATGAGATGTGATGTATCCCAGCTTGATGGTTTCGCCCTCCTCTGTCATACCCTCGCTGCAGGGAACCAATAGCTGACGCTGGTCCCCATTCTCATCAACCTCGTATATAACCCTGTACGCTGTCTCCTTAAACATACAATTAATTATTTTTAATATTTTCCAACCCTATCAGTTAATTAAAGAATCAATTACATAATTATACACTGTTCCTGTATTTGATTATAAGTATTTTTGAAAATATATAACCAACCCTATGAATGAAATTAAAAATCAGGTAAAACAAAAGATTGCCAAGCAATATGGTCCCCTACCGGTGAAAATGAAATGACGTGCATAATCTCCATATTGCCATCTATCCATGTTTCAAGTTTCATGAAAATATTAAGAACTTACTGACTGACACAGTGACAGACAGACAGGCCAAAAACAATATACCCCCCATTTTTCGATCCAGGGGCATAAAAACAATTATGCTATCGCATATTTGAATGGGTTACATATTTTTTAATCCTAATAACTGGTAAATCCATTCATATAAAATAGCTTAACAAGTTAGGAACTTCCTAAGATTAACGAAATAAGAGCACCGCATAACGGGTGCCACGCTCGGCTGCGGGTGCAGTTTTGAATAAATGAAAGCTTGTCAGATTTTTTATTTTATTTTTTGATTTTTTTAGAGGTCACAGTGACCTTGACCTTTGACCTAGTGACCCAAAAATGGGTCTGGCATGTAGAACTCATCAAGGTGCAGCTACATATGAAGTTTCAAAGTTGTAGGTTGAAGCACTTTGATTTAAAAGCTAATGTTCAAAACCTTGACAAAATGTTAAGGTTTTAGCACGACGTAGATGACAATGGACACAACACGACGAGCTGGCTATGACAATACCTTGGTTTTCTCCGAAATTAGCCAAGCTAAAAACCTGTCTAAACCAAGTGTCGTCTTCAATTTGTTAGGGAACAGATATTAAAGCGTAATAGAATATATAATATAGATGACACTATAACTGCAAGGCTTACTTTTACTTACTGGTGCAACCCCAAGGTGATGAGCAATGTCCATTCCTGAACTGTGGGACACTGCGATGTATGTGTGGCCATTTCCTGAATCAGGAATCTCAACTCCCTGTGAATGAGGAAGGTAAAAATGAACATGACACTGCAGCATTAAAGTATACCATTGCTTTGTGTAAAGAGGGACCAAAAAAGTGGTATTTGTATTGGAAACGTTTCAATGGAAGAAACATACCAAAATAGAAGTTCGTATAATGCATGAGTGGATTGGAAAATACTGTTAAAATATTTATAAAAAAAACACATGAACAATTCAACCAAACGGTAAATAAAGCTAAATATTTATTAGCTTTATAATAAAAAACCACTAAAACTGTAAATGTTTTTGCATACATGTTATGAATTTTATAATTATTTTATATTACTAGTATATATGGTAATGAATTCCAATAGATGAACCAACACTTTTATTTTTTTTACCTTTGACCTTGAAGGATGACCTTGACCTTTCGCCACTCAAAATGTGCAGCTTCATGAGATACACATGCATGCCAAATATCGAGTTGCTATCTTCAATATTGCAAAAGTTATGGCAAATGTTAAAGTTTTCGGACGGACGCACAGACTGACAGACAGACTGACTGACAGACAGTTAAACTGCTATATGCCACCCTACTGGCAAAAATGATAAAGCAGTTAATGCCTACCCACAAAAAATCTCACAAATACACACTTCAGTAGAAAGTAATCCAGGCACACACATACCTGCAGCTCTATAGGGACCTCTATGACATTCACTTCACCCTCCCTCTCTGATTGGTCAATACTGGTCACATGACCTGACTCTGTCTCAGACTGGTTTCCAGACAGCTGAAACACGCTGTCCACCTCAATATAACCCTGAGTGGAGGAACCAGTCTTTTTGTTGAGATTATTAATAATGGACACTATCCTCTGCTGACTGATGTTGGACTGATCGCCGATCTGTATCAAGCCGGGACCAAATTCAACTGACTTAAAGTCCCGCAGATTGTCGACTTTTAACATGAACTCAGTTGCGTTGGGATCACGGTGTTTTCTCAAGAGGTGGGACCTAAGCTGACCTGCTCGTTTGAAGGTGTCGTTGCAATAGCTGCAGGTGAACCTCTTATTGTTCTCGTGCTCCTTTTCATGTCGGCTCTTGCTTGAGACATCGCTGAACCTGGCGTTGCACTTGGAACACTTGTAAGGCTTTTCACCTGAAATCAATAACCCTTTACCACTTAGATACGTATTTTTATGCATTTGTTGTTCTTTAGAAAGTAACATTTAATTAAATACCTTTCTTACTAGATTCCAATTTGTATGGCTTCATTTCCAACCCTTAGATACTGATGAGCAGCAAACAGCATAACACCTGAACAGACTGCAAGTTGCTCACAGGCTGTTCTGGTTTTATGGTGGTTGTAAAAGGTGGAGCTGGGATTCGCAACAAAATGTTTAAACTCCTCCCGGCTTTTGTTATTCGATTCCTTTCATCTGTGGTCAAACTTTTTAAATTGATTAATTTCCTTTTATCCTTAGTCACACATTGTTTACAGAATATTTTCCTTTCATCCTAGGTCAAAAATAAGTTCATAGGATATGTCTAAACTTTTAAGTCACACACTCTTGCTGATTTGCAATGTCTCAAGGTTTATACATTGTTGATATTAAGGGTTGTTTCACACTCACATTGCCACCAGTATATTCCATAAATTCTTTATAACAGGGCTAACAAATGCTCTGTGATAATACTTTATATACATTTTGAAAGAAGTACATGAACAATTACTGGACTTGAGTTAGCAATAAAGGTGCTTCCTTAAACTGAAACATTTACATAGCAATGTCTCTAGATATATATAACAAGAAACCTTCGAAGACGGGTGATGCTCCCCAAAGGTTTTTTTTGTCACAATATTGCACTATATATTCAGATAAAAGGAAACGTCTTGAGGGCACAGTAGTTGGGGGGGACAATAATTTTTTTATAGAAAATTTCAAAGGGCCATGACTCTGTGAAAAATCATCGGACCAGAACCCACTGATAATATGCACATCTCCTCTTGGTAGTGAAGCTTCCCATAAAGTTTCATTGAATTCCGGTCATTAGTTGCTGAGAAATAGCCCGGACAAAAATAAATTTTGGGGGAGCATAAAAAGATTTTGTATAGACGGTGTGTGGGTGCAAAGATTGTTTCTAGTAAGACTAAATATGGCAATTATCCATTATTTTTACAAACATTAAAAAATACATCTAAGAGAATTGTTCGATAATGTCCAACCTTTTTAAACCATTTTCCACTCAGAAGCAAAGTGAAAATGACTATATGCAACCAGCATAAAACAAAAACAGCCTGCGAGTGACTCACAGTCTGTTTAGGTTTAATGTTGTTTTCTGCTTATCAGTATATAAGGCTTGAAAATGAAGGCTTTAAACAAGTAAGAAAGAAAGGTCAAAATTGTATTAGATTTTTTAAGGGACTACAAACACCTCAAAGTGAGTATCTGAGTTGTGAACGGTTAACCCTTACCACCTTAGATAGGTATTTTTACGCATTTGTAGTCCTTAAGAAAGTTACATTTAATTAAATACCTTGCTTACTAAATTAAAGTTTTTAAGGCTTCATTTCCATCCCTTAGATACTGATGAGCAGCAAACAGCATAAAACCTGAACAGACTGCGAGTTTGATGGTGGTTGCAAAAGCCATTTTCACTTTTCTTCTTATGGGGTAAACGGTTCAAGGAGGCAAGACTTTATTGGTACCTGTATGCGTTGTCTGGTGTCGTTTCACGTCTGATTGATGTGCAAACCTCTTGCCACACTGCACGCACTGGTAAGGCTTCTCCCCTGGAAAGGGCAGATAACTTATGGAGGATGCGTTCTGGGAAATCTGGGCTTCATGCAAGAGCCTAATGTGTCATGCAGTCAGCACAGGCTAATAAGGGATGACACAGGCTAATCAGGGATGACACAGGCTAATCAGGGATGACACAGGCTAATCAGGGATGACACAGGCTAATCAGGGATGACACAGGCTAATCAGGGATGACACAGGCTAATCAGGGATGACACTTTTCCCCTGGACTGGATTTTTGTTAAGAAGAAATTTTAATACTTTTTTATAAAAGAGTAAATGGTTTTCCCTGATTAGGCTGTGCCACCAGCACAGGCTAATCTGAGACAACACTTTATGAAAATGCATTTACCCCAGTTTTCTCAGAACGCGCTCATATAAGTATTCACTTTATTCTGTGATAATTCGTTTAAGGTAACGTTTTACATACAAACAAGAGGGCCTGAAAGGTCTAAAGTCGCTCACCTGAGATACAAAGGAACTGACCTGTTTTGTGCAGCTAAATATATCATTAGAACAAATGTTCTGACCAAGTCATGAAGATCTGACAATAAATGTGGCCTCTAGAGTGTAAACAAGTCAAATGTTGACGCTGCACAACGCACAACCAACAAAAGGCAATCACAAAAGATTGCTTAAAATGGCTAGCATGCTTGAAAGACAGTTTTTGGTTTACCGTCTGTAACATACTAACATAACCACTCAAGCAACGTACTTAATTATCTCAAAAACAGTAAGCACTGATTCTGCCAGAGAAAACTTTGTTTATTTGATTGGGTGTTTTGCCGTTTTAAACAGTATATCAGTCATATTACGTCAGTCGGTTAACTAAATAACATTTTTCCTAGACCAGCAGGTTTACCAATACATGCCAGTAACTGAAAAGTTTTCAGACAACTTTTTTGAATTCGGCGAGAGTAAGTGGCAACAAATTTTTAAAGCCCAGAGGGAACCCTGGAAAACTGCTCTAACTGAATCATAGGTTGGTGCAGAAAGACTGTAGTAGAAGGGATTTCCTGACCGACCCCTACATAAGTTAGAGCTTGGATTGAGCCTGCTTTCCTCAGATTTGTTTATAATGCGCTCTGTAAAATGAGCCAGCAAGCTTGGCTACCTGGGAAACAGATTTGAGATCGTCCATAACATTAACTTCACGTATAGGCTTTTGAGGCAATCAAGTTGAAATGAACCAGGTTACATTACACCTTTGCATGCTGGGAAATTTGTTGTCTGCTAAAATGTCGTCTGCTTAATTTCTAAAATTAGCATTTTCTTCAATATTTTTTCAAAGAATACTTTAAGAATGGCAAACAGTTTGGATCCTGATGAGACGCCACGTTCTGTGGCGTCTCATCTGGATCCAAACTGTTTGCAAAAGGCCTTCAAAATTCGGTTCCAGCACTGAAAGAGTTACACCAACCTGTGTGAATCTTCATATGGGACCGCAGATACGAGGTCTGCTGGAACTGTCGCCCACACGCAGTACATCGATATGGTAGGGCGGTGGTGTGCGTCAGCAGGTGGCGACGGAAACTCGAGACATGGCGGAAGCGGCGCACGCAGTGCGGGCACTGATGCATTTTCTCGTCAAAGTGAAGCGTGCGGTGCTCTATAAGTGCCACGTTGCTGGAGAAACAGCGTTCACAGATGTCACATTGGAAAGGCTTGATACCTGAAAAAGACATCCTACATGTTAGTTTTACCATACGAAAATATGAAACCAAAATAGACTGGCGCTGAAGTGCCAGAAATACAGCCTCATCAGCATATCTTTTATATGCCAGACAAGAAAAGCCCCAAACAAAAGTTCAGCATATAATTACAAAGTACAAATACAGTACAATTATTCAAGCAGGAGTTATGATTCTTGATTTGCAATTGCGGTCTACCCCAGCTTCCCACTTATGAAGTTTCGTGTTGACGCCTCTTATATTTTTTTAGCATGACAATAAACAAAGAGATATAACTGTGTAATAATCAAAGCAGGAATTAAGGTCCTTTCAATTAGATCTATAAACCTATGGAGCAAGTTGCTACCTTAATATTAATCTATTGTTAGCAACGATGAATTAGACCATGATCCAACAAGTACCGAATGCAATTTTTAGCTAGACGTGCATATCATGTACCATCACTCGAATTTTATAACAGCCCCCCAATTAAAACTTATGTTACTGAGCAGAAAACAGTTTTTTTTTAAGGAACATTGAATTAGACCTCAATCTAACAAGTATCGAATGCAATCTGAAGCCAGACCTAGATCTCAGGTACTATAAGGCAAATTTCACAACAGGGCCCCCATGACAACTTAAGATATTGAAAAAGTTATTCCAAGTTTGGTAAACATGTAAGTTTTTAACACAGCATATCTCCATCAAAGATCAATGTATTGAAAAGAAACCATTCATTCTATTTAAAGAAACAGTAAACTTTACCTTAACCAGCCTGGCCGCAAATTAAGGTTTATCCTTAGTCTGCATTTAAGCACCCTACATAACAAATCAGTGCAATATCTCTATTTTTAGTAATAGTGACCTTGAACTTACTGGCCGCAAATGCAATCCCAGGATAGGTCTTCATGAAAGATACATACACTTACAATGTCATAGTAACTCGCCCTTGAGTTGGACAGGTTAGCGGTATAAGTTTATAATAAAAAGCTTTGTGACCAAAGCCGAAACTCAGCTTGTGCAGGCTTTAACTATCATATCATATGAATCTATTTTACAAATAATGAATTGATTCCCAGCTTATATTCATTAAAAAATAGTTGAATAACAATACCCATTAGTCGGACACTTTCGCTATTAACATGGACACAGATTTGTGTTCAGCATTTATTTGGTTTTCCATTCCCTAGATTTATAAAAATGCAAATTGCACAGTAACAGCCATGTGTTGATTTTATAAGTTTATTCTTTTGTCAACATGATGATGAAAATAAGTTATAACAAGAGCTGTCTCCATAGGATGGCATATGCCCCCAATAAACGCTTTGATAGAAGTTATTGAAATGCACTAAGTGACCCCGTGACCTAGTTTTAGACCCGGCATGACCCATATTCAAACTTGACCTAGATATTGTCTAGATACAACTTCTGACCAAGTTTGGTAGAGATCAGATGAAAACTATTTGAATTAGAGAGCAGACACGAAAAGTGTGACAGACTGACAGACGGACAGTGCAAAAACTATATACCCCCTTTTCTTCGAAAGGGGGCATAAAAAAAGAGGAAAAATTACATGGTCTCTTGTAGTGTCTATCAGACCTTTACAACAGCGGAACCATTTGTAGCGCTGGGGGTGACAAAGAAAAGTACAGACATAAAAAGATAAAACATTGTGTGATTCTTGTTGTTTGTGAGCTATGGGATTCTTTATAGATTGAGTCATGTTAATTGGAATGAATATGTTGTTAATTCTCATCGCTATGCCTCTGCCATTACATAAACTCAGGTTTGCCATAAGGGAGAATTGCGTTCGCCTGAAGGGCTATTTGAGTTGTAATTAATTTTTTATTGTAATACCTATACAATAGAGCATACCACTGAAAATTACCTTTCATTATTATAGAATAAGGTTATGTTTTCAATATAAACTCATGTGTGAATGCTGTCAAATGTATCTGACCAAAATACTGATGGTATAAAGATAATCGATAATTGAAAATTCTGAATTTTCCATCACCAGAAGTAATTAAAACTTAAACAAATCCAAATTCATCGTGAGATAATACTTGATAACATTTCATTTCAAAATTTTATTTATTTTAAGTATAAAGGGTAAATTGTTCGTTATCACATCACAAATCACGCTAAACAAAACTGATCTTTGAAAACTACAAAGATAAGAATGTCCGACTTAAGGGCAAAATCGACTGGAGGGCAAGTTACCCTACCCCCATCCAAACTGAATTATTAAGCACAAGTCATTTTTCCTTTTGAAAAACAGTGACATTGACTGTACACAATGTGCCCAAAATACAATCACAATGTAGGGCTGCTATACCAAATGTTTCATTCTATTCGTCAATTCAAACTCAAGTCATTGACCACCAACAACCTATTTGCTGTTTTACGATCTTCAGTAACAGTGACCTTGACCTCAATATGACTGGCCCTTAAAAAAATGCCAAGCCAGGTTTTTATGTAATTTACCTACACACACAATTTCAGAGCAAATATCTCCACCCAAACTCAAGTTAATGAGTCTTAACTGTTTTTCTGTGTTCAGTAACAATGACCTTGAAGTAGCATGACCCAAATACAATCCTAAGTTATTGACCACAACCACCTGTTTGACTCTGCCCACCATCCAAACATCCAGCCATACCCACATCTAATCTAACAAGAACTATTAACTGTGTTGATAATCTGATTAAATATTTACAAAAGCCAATAATTGTATAATAAAGAAAAAAGTGGCATGGCTCTTGAACACTGTACTTTTCTCTGTGCGATCTTTCTAGCTATGTAGTGTCAAGTTGATACATCTTTCAGATATGCACCAAACAAATAACCCTCTTAATGATGCGGTGGTGTAGTGAATGAGATGTTCGCCTAGCAATCGGAAGTTCGTGGGTTTGCTCCCTACTCGGGGAGTGTTCTCATTATCTCCTCCCTTCATAGACACCAAGTACTGGTTCTTCCCAGGAAATGGACTCAACAGTGTCCATATTTTCTTATAATAGGCCTTCCTGTAATAGTCAGCAATTGACTGTAGGAAGTACGAAGTACAAGTCCTGACAAACAACCTGATTCCAGTATACACCAACTTCTTTAAGCAGGTGAATGATAAAAATTACAATAACATTTAGCAGAGGCATGATAATTTCTTCAATACAAGCATGAAATGTGTGTGTATTACCTAGAGTAATGGCCCTTACCTTTGTGTACCAGCTGATAGCCATACCTTTGTGTACCAGCTGATGGTCTTCCCATTGCGTATCGGCTAATGGCCTTACATTTGTATACCAGCTGATGGCCTTACCTATGTGTACCAGCTGATGGCCTTACCTTTGTGTACCAGCTGATGACGTCTCAGACTCTCATTGGAGCTGAAAGATTTGCCACAGTTGTCCAAGGTACAGGCAAACATCTTCACATTGAGATGGGTCTTGAGATGCATGCGAAGATTTCCTGTCATAAGAAACAACCGACGATGCAACTTATTTCTTAAATGACAGTAGTGACTCATTCAATAATCTTATAGAATCGCTAACCCTTTATGGAATGGCATCAGGCCTTAAACTAAACAAAAGTAAATGCACTGTGCTACGAGTAGGTAAATTTAAACAAAGTAATATTCATCTTAAAAAAGAAATGAAAATCAACAAGACATCAGATGAAGCAACAACGTTAGGAATAACATTTACAAACAATGAAAACAAAAACAAATCTAAAAAACATATTGCCTAAATTACAAAAATTTAAAAATTGTTTAAAATCATAGCAGCATCGTAAACCTACATTAATCTGAAAAAACACCGTGTTGAAAACGTTTGCACTTCCTAAATTAATTTATACACTAACAGTTCTCTCAAACCCACCAAATGATATTATTGAAGATATAAAATCAGAAATATTCAATTTCATATGGGACGGTAAACCTGATAAAATTAAGCGAACTCAATTAATTCAATCAGTAGAATATGGAGGTATCAGACTAACGGATATAGATTCATTCCTGAATGCAATGAAATGCAGTTGGGTTAAAAGATATTTAGATAATACCAATACGAGTAAATGGAAATTATTCTACCAGAAAATTCTTTAAAATATGGTGACTCCTTACTTTTTGAATTTAACATCGACAATAATATCTGAGATGAAATTTCAACCAAAAACATATTTCTATCGAATGTTCTATCGGCATGGTGTAAAGTTACTCATAATTTAGAAACAAAAACAAACAGTAAAATCATACTATGGAATAATAAAGACATAACTACTTACAATAAAACGTTTTTCTATAAACATTGGTTCGAACGAAACATAAAATATTTAGATTAATTGTACGACTACAGAATAAACGACTTCTATTCTTTTGATAACTTATGCTGCATATTCGGAATACCAACAAAGACATTCCTGGTGTACTTCGTATTGATCAAAAGTATACCCATACATATTAAAGCTGCTACCAATACAAATAACACACCATGTACTAAAAAAACATTCGTAGAAAACATAATTGCAAAACAAAACAAACAAAATATTTTACACACTCCAAATTAAAAACCCTGCCGAAATCTCTAAAGCTCAAACTAAATGGCAAAACCTTCTAGGAGTAAAAGAATTTAATTGGAAACAAATATTTGTCATGCCATATAATTCAACTACTGATAGCACACTGAGAAATTTGCAATATAAATACATCCAGAGAATCATAGCTACAAATAAATATCTCTTTAAGTGCAACCTATCCAACACAAACCTATGTGATATGTGTAGTGAACATATTGAAACAATAGAACATCTTTTCTGGGAGTGTAAACATATTCAATCTCTATGGAATCAATTGACAACCTTTCTAGAGAAACAACAATTAAATGTTAAACTATCTCTTTTAAACATCAGTTTAGGGGTAAATACCTTCAAAATACAAGAGATTAATAACGCTGTGAATTACATAATTATATTAATGAAATATTTTATATTCAGCATGAAATACAGAAAACAAATACCCACAACGAACTGTTTTATCAATTATTTAAAACTGAAGATCCAAATTGAAAAAGAAATAGCCCTAAACAATGATACACTTCATATATTTGAACAAAAGTGGAAACACATTAAACGTTCATAAACAAGTCCAGTATGCTCTCTACACTCTTTATGCTAATCATCCTTATTCATAACTATTCTGTTTGTTTTTTCCTTTCTTCTTTTCTTTTCTATAAACCCTTTTTTTAATCTAAAGGAAATCACAAAAGTAAACAAAAATATATATATTAGCATATCTTGTATAACTTGTCTGAACATTATTGCTGCTACATAGTGTTACTTTGTTTTTATGATCATATACATGTATACATTGTATGTCTTGTATTGAATAAAAAGAAAAAAAAAGAAACATTTTAAAATAAACTAGGCGGGTATTTTATTAAGTTAGTATGATTTTATAGTAATTGTGAGCTCCGGTCTTCCTTCTGCTGAAAACATCCACACGGTTCTAGCAGACAATTTTTTCGATTTACCTGTTCTTGTAACTGTTCACCAGTTCTTTTCATAAAATACTTCACAAACCATTCCTTTTGGGGAAAAAGCTTAAAAACAGAATAACACATTAAAAACAAGTACAAGTCTCATTAATCATATACCATTATTTCTACAGTTATTCCTGCTGTAAGACAACTGATATTTGTACAAGTGTGAAGTCTTGTCCTAGATAAGCCTGTCAAGGAGACTAATACTGAAAAAGAAACTAAAGCAGCAGTCCACTCCGGCTAATCCAGGATGACACTTAATGCGGATGCATTGATCCTGGTTTTCCCACGATACTCTTCCTGAATACCCTACTCTGACTCACCTTTCACCTTGAAGACCTTGTCACAGTCAGGACACTTGAAGTCTGCCCCCCAGTCTGGGCCCCTGGGTCGGCCCCTCCCCCTCTTGATGGGCGTGACCTCCTCTTCAGGATTGAGACCTTCTTGTGTATCAAGGAAACATATATTGTTATTACAATTAACATTTAATAAGCATATCAAGTTCATAATATATCAAAACATGACTTTCAAAGTTTAAAATGATTTTTTAAGTTTTAAAGATTTACATTCTTTAATTAAATTGAATTCTGATAATTAGTTTAAATTATAACAAGACAAATTATACAATGCTTGTAAAACCATAATCAGGACCTGTATGGATACTTTACTGTATATGACAGCTGGGTGGCAGTCTAAAAATAATCCACATACTTAACCCTTTACCACGCAGATACCTATTTTCTCGCATTTGTAGTCCCTTAGAAAGTTAAATTTAATTTAAGACCTTTCTTACTAGATTCAAGTTTTAAAGGCTTAATTTCCAACCCTTAGATTCTGATGAGCAGCAAACAACATTAAACCTGAACAGACTGCGAGTTACTCGCAGGCTGTTCTAGTTTTATGCTGTTTGCACATAGCCATTTTCACTTTGCTTCTAAGTGGGAATGGGTTAATTGTATAATACAGCTGTGTGGCAGTCTAAAAATAATCCACATGCTTAAAAGTTCAGACATTTAATACGTACCTCTGTAGCACAAGTACAATATGTAATATTAATTAAAAGAAAACTACATTTGAGATTATTAAAGTCAAACATAAAAGCTACCACTACTACCTAATTCCAGTAATTTCTGTGACCTGGGGGTGATAACTTCACCGCCACTATGTTTGCCTGCAGATTTATTGACATCCACTTTGACATCTGTCTCCTCACTTGGATCCCTCTCATCATTGTCTGTCTGCTGTTCTTGTGCATCTTCCATACTGTCCATTTTGTGTTGAGGAGATTTCTGCCCCTCATTTGTTGGTGCCTTTATTTCCTGACCACCAGTTTTCCCAGACTTACGCCCCATTTCTCTACTCCCCTCTCCTTTCTGTTCATGACCCTCAAATTCTTCTCTTTTTAAATTGTGACCCTTAACTTTTCCCTTTTCCTGCCTTCGGTCCTCATTTTCTCCTTTTGTCTGCGCTTGACCCTGATTATTCAGTTTGTTCAACCCCTGACTTTCATTTGCCCCTCTATCTGATGAGTCACCCCCATTCCCCTCTTCCTCTGAGTCCTGCCCTTCATTTGCCCCTTCCTGCTTTTTATTCACCCATCCCAGGCCCCCATTCTCCCCTCTCTGCCCTTTATTACCCCGTCCTAGGCCCCCATTCTTCCCTCTTTGCCCTTTGTTTTCCCTTTCCTGCTCTTTATTCCCCCGTACCAGGCCCACATTCTCCCCTTCCTGCTCTTTATTCCCCCCTCCCAGGCCCCCATTTCCCCCTCCCTCAGGCCCCTGTGCCCTCCTCCGGTCAGCGTCCTCCCTGGCTTCCCTCAGGGCCTGCTGGTACTTCATCTCTAGGATGGTCTCCAGCTCGGGGTCAGGCTGCAGGTAGACTGCATTCTCTTGCTCTGTGATCATCGCCTTCTTGCTAGGTCTCCCCACTGTAACATCCAATCAATTATGAAAGGTTTAGGGTTGGGTTTACAGTCTGATATTGAAAGTCATCATCAGCCAACTTCCACATAAACAAACCGGATCACTGGAATAAAAGTAGTCCGTCTACATACAGCGCAGTATTGGCCTTTCTCCCTCACAGCTAACTATTTATAGTCTTGGGTGTGATTAATTTTGCTGTGGCCTGGGTGGGATTTGAACTAGGGATTTTCCAATTCCTAGACCGGCATACTATCACTAGAAAAATATATCTGTACGCTACCAGTTCATCCTTGGCTTTAAAATATTTACACGTATATGAAATTATGACTACAATGTAATACACAGGAACATGATTTGTAAAATTGGAAAGACAGTACATTCTCAACTGGCCCCTTCAAAAGAACAAATATCATCACTGAAAAAGAAGTTCATCATACCTATCAGTGACAGAAAATTCCATATTTTCCATCTTTTACTGACATTTTTTACAATACCAATAAACTTCATTTGAAACACAACAAAAATCATGATGTAATCTTCAGTGAGAAGACACTTAAGTATTCACCTTTTCTAGTGTTGACATGTTTGAATTCTTTCGTAGTTTCCAAGCTACCATTTTCCAACACATCTTCGTGTTCACCAGATTTGGTCACTGGCAGTTTCTGTGTTCTCGGTCGCTTTGGGCGTGCCAGGTACTCGTGCGGGTCAAAATCAGAGTCACTGGTCTCAGGATCAGACGTGTTCTTGTAATCTCTGTTTTAAAGATAGCTACATTTGAAGTAAATCCATAACAAGGGACAAAATTGTCACAAAACCAGGTTTTCATTGTGAAAAAAAATCTGATTAAGGGAGACAACTCAAACTGAACTTTTGAAATGAACAAACAAAATTAACCCCCTTTGTAAGTTTGTTTCAAAATAAATCTATTTTAAGATGTGGTGACCTTGACATTGGAGATATTGACGTGATTCTTTCGTGCGACACACCGTCCCATGATGGTGAACAAATGTGCCAAATAATTGTAAAATCTCACAATGAATGACATAGTTATGGCCCAAACAAGCTCATTTATTGCCAATTTTGACCTTTGAACTCAAAGTGTGACCTTGGAGATATCGACGTAATTATTTCGCGCGACACACCGTCCAATGATGGTGAACAAATGTGCCAAATGATTTTAAAATATGACAATGAACGACATAGTTATGGCCCGGACAAGCTTGTTCCGCCCGCCCGCCAGCCCGCCAGCCAGCCCGCCCGCATTCGCCAATCTAATAACCAGTTTTTTCCTTCGGAAAACCTGGTTAAAAAAGGTGGAATTTGTTATTTAAAATATTATCATGCAATAAGTAATATAATTGGAAATTAAATTAAATGGTACATTCAAAAATGAGGCTAAAATAAGACATAAATCAACACAATTATTCAATTCAATCTGCAAACGTCTATTATAAAGTTGACAGTAATGCTGAATGGGTCAAGTTCCCCCCGGGTACTACTTTCCCGTACCCGGGTACTTTGAAGTATACATCACCGTACACCGATTTTCAAATGATACTTTTGGGTACCCCAGTATACTTACAGGTACCCCATCTTTCCTAAAATAAAAAATAAATTGTACCCCAAATTTGTTTCTTACCCAAAATTTTTGTACACACATTTTTTCGTGCCCAAAATTTTTTGTACCCACTTTTTTTTCCACAGTAACCCACTCCATGGCCAGTTCTTACCAAAGCATTCTTAGACAAATAAGTAATAGCAGAACAATACTTAATTTCTAAAAGGCTTTCACAAATACACAGGCAACTGTGATTTGTCTTGAAACTGTAAATCATATTTACATGTACAGACTAACTTTCAAATGGGTAAAGCAGTAACCTTGAGTAAGTAATCAGTTTTGATTCATTTAATAAAAATAATTGATAATTATGCCTGTATTGATTGGACACCAGCTGTATGTTTCCCTCAAACATGATATTTTACTATGAAAGCCATTTTTATCTGTAAAGTGGTCCAGACACATTAATTTGAGGTCAAAAAATTCCCAATTAAAATCTATCAGAATTGCCCTGTGACATCAAAGCCTCTATTTTGGGTATATTAAGCAGACACAAAATCTTATTGTGGTATCAGCCTATGATATGATAAATACGTCCTCTGTGAAATTACAAGTTTTGAACAATTATTGCTCATTAATTAATTGATTATTAGTTCTTGACAAGGCAATATGCTTTTCGTGTTTGTTTTTTTATTTGAATGATGATAATATCAGCTGACCAGCTTTTTAAAAAGTGGTCAACTGTCTTTTAAAGCAAACCTATTTAATCCTCTGTCTTCAATATTCACATAAATATTTCAAATAGGCTCGAAAAGTATCAAATTTAACAATTATATTTTCACTTTCTCAACTACATACATCATTGCCAAATTCATACTAGCTCAAAGTTTCATTAGCCCAATAGTTTCTGGTTAAAGTAAAAACTGTGTTAAGTCTTATCTTAAAATCATTGGTTACCAGAACTCAATAGTGCCACTGTCTTAACCCTTTCAGTGCGGGAACAGAATTGTAAAGGCCTTTGCAAACAGTTTGGATCCAGATGAGACGCCACAAAACGTGGCGTCTCATCTGGATCCAAACTGTTTGCTATTCTGATAATATTCTTTGAAAAAAAATGAAGAAAATGCTTATTTTACAAATTCAGCAGACGACATTTAAGCAGACGACAAATTTCCCAGCATGCAAAAGGTTAACCCTTTTCCCCTTCAGAATCAAAGTGAAAATGGCTAAATGCAACCAGCATAAGAGACTTGCAGGCTGTTAGGGGCTCATAAGTCTCTTAAGGCTGGTTTTGAAGCCCATAAAACTTGAAAATAGTAAGAAAGGTCTTAACCCTTTCTTAAGACCTTAAGAATACGCGTATATTGAATTCTTTAATATATTAAGAAAGGTCTTTAACATAATGTGACATTCTAAAGTAATGAAACCTGGTCCAAATGCGTATTTGAGCAGTAAATAAATGTCATGACTGTTGACAACTAGAAGTGCACTTCAGAAATAATCAACAAATGTTTTCTAGACAATGTGATCTTTTGTAAGTTAGTTCTATGTCCAACCTGAATTTGGCTGGAATGAATCTCCTGCGGGCAGGCAATCGACCCGACCGTCGTTCAATCTCGTAGTCATTGGCCTGTACAGACGTATCAACATACACCCTTGCTTCATTCCTGACATAAAGGTATTCATTACAAACACTTGATCGCAAACAATTCAATGAGTTTCAAAAGCAATGGAAAAAGTTGTCATACATATTAAACTAATTTGATAACAAGTTGCACTTTATTATAGTCTGTGTTAAAAGATTACTGTTTTATGTAGTGCAATTACATAAGTAACCTTTTGTTAAGATTAATCCTTTCCCACTCAGAAGCAAAGTGAAAATGGTTATGTGCAAACAGCATACAACCAGAACAGCCTGCGAGTAACTCCCTGTCTGTTCAGGTTTCTGTTCTGTTCAGGCTGTTTCCTACTCATCAGTATCTAAGGGTTGGAAATGAAGCCTTTAAAACTTGAATCTAGAATGAGAGGTCTTTCATTTAATGTAACTTTCTAGGGGACTACAAATGTGTCAAAATACTACTATATAGTTTAATATCTAAATGGGAAAGGGTTAAATATAACATTTTAGTGGCTAGCACGAGTACAAGTTATAAATATTATTCCAGGCATCAAAGGCGTACTAAAAGAAGGTGCCAGGATAAACAAATGCCCCACCCCCTCATCACTCAAACGGATTTCTAATACTTTTCTGTCTTAACTAATTAAGTTAATTGACATTGTACACAATACGATGAGTTTGATAAAATATATGAAATTTGGTGTGATTTTTAATAATGAATAGTTGCGTAAGGTAAAATATCGTGCCTCTCACAAACCAGCATCCTGTATCTGCGCCTTATCACCATTCCAACAATATTCATTTATTCATTATGCATATATTTTGGAGAAAACATCATTTGTTAAAATTTAGAGAGTCATAATAGTTGCTTAATTGAGTATACTATATGGCCATTATAAAACAAAAATTGTTTTTCTGCACTTTCATAACAATTAGTTACCCACATATGTATTACATATAATACATATTAATTTAGACCAGGCCAATTCATCCAGAAACATGCAGATATAGTGAAACATTGTTTCTTAACCCTTTACAACTTAGTTACGTATTTTGACGCATGTGTAGCCCTTTAGAAAGTTACATCTAATTAAATAACTTTCTTACTTAATTCTAGTTTCAAAGGCTTCATTTTTAACCCTTAGATACTGATGAGCAGCAAACATTATAAAACCTGAACAGACTGCGAGTTACTCGCAGGCTGTTCTGGTTTTATGCTGGTTGCAAAAGCCATTTTCACTATGCTCCTTATGGGGGAAGGGTCAATATACCTTGTAAGTGTCCCTGTGTTGTCTTCTATGTAGTAGATAATCTGCTGTGTCTGGTTGTCACCGTCAATGTGGGTTGCCTCCCCTGATGCTGCGATTGAGGACAGGAAACGAGACAGCTGCTCTGACTCTATAACCTGAAAGTGGAAGTTTTAAAATAGTATATTTAACCCTTTACCACTCAGATATGCACTTGGACAAGTTTGTAGTCTCTAATAAAATCAAATAAAATTTAAGACCTTTCTTGCTTGATTTGAGTTTTAAAGCCTTTCCAACCCTATGAGCAGCAAACAGCATAAAACCTAAACAGACTACAGGTAACTCACAGGCTGTTGTTGTTGGTTTTATGCTGGTTGCATACAGCCATTTTTACTCTGTTTGTGAGTGGTAAAGTGTTAACTAAATTTTTAAGTAAAATTGGTAAATTGAATGAAATGGCAATTCAAGTTTTTTTGACGATATTAGTGATAAACCCTTCCATGTTACCGGTTTGTTGTGATGTATATTAAGTAACAAAACAGATAACAGAAAAAATCTAGAGTAGGAAGGGAAATTTTTTAGTGGAATATCTTACCAAGGGAACTTAAACAGCATTTTTATTTTTTTCAAGCATTTTATCATTGAAGATTTTATTTATTTTAATTTTACAATGTTCACAAATAATTGCTTATGTGTTCTCAGGAGGAATACAGCAGCCACTGAAACAAAAGCTCAACCAACTGAACAAACCCTGGCAGCTGGTTATGATGTTTCATGGTCCCAGGTCAATGAGGTCATTGCTAGAGGAGACCCTGCAAACCGGGTGACTGGTCCTTATTCATGCACTATTCTTTGCTGAGCCATACCTGTGAAGTGATGGGGGCCTGTATCTCCTGTAGCTCTGTGATAGCCTGGGCAACAATCTGAGCCTCCAGAAGCTCACTGTCCACTACTTTCTCACCTTCTCGTGCCACATTAGCATTGTCGCCTGCAATATAACACATTTTTAAACAACCTATCTATCTATCTAATTTTACTGCCAAGTGCCCTTCGAGCATTATAGACAGATGGACAATATCAAGTCCGTTTCCTGGGAAGAACCAGTACTTGGTGTCTATGGAGGAGATAATGAGAACGCTTCCTGAGTAGGGAGCGAACCCACAAACTCCTGATTGCTAGGCGGACACCTCATCCACTACACCACTGCGATCCTGATCAGGATAACATATTTAATTATTAATATGATAATGACAGAATTAACAAATATAAATTAAACAATTTTTAAAAACGTCCAAATGTAAGAGATACTTCAGTAATTCAACTAACTCTGGAGACAGTGCTGTATTAAACTATTATCGATATAATTGAGCTCTCACTATCAGTAGATGATCCTCAGCAACTGCCTCACTTTCTAAATCGAGTATGAATATTTTATGACAAACTTCTGACTGACAGTGTGTGTTTTGTGGTTGATACACAGTGTACGAAATAATGAAAAACGTAAGACCCCTATCATGCTGTATTAAGAATGAAGCGAAGGCGTGAACCTGTCAACATTATTATTCCGTCGAGGATATGATGGGCCTAAAGCCTCTCAGGCCCTGCTGAGAATATCTATAAAGAATCTGAATAATTTTATTAAATATTTATGACGTTCTTGATGATTGTGTAAAATTTTAGTCAGCATTGAACAATATAAGATATGAATAATTCAGCCTTTTCCAAATAAGTAACCTTCTCCAATGCTGCAAGCGGCCGCCATTTTTTCGAACGACCCGGATGAATATTATTGGACGGAAAGAAACAGGTTACCTTCCAGTCTTCACGGAAGTCCATCGCTGATGCATGCTAGGGCTTCGTGCAGTTTGTGCATTTCATTAACAACAAAAAATACATATATATTGAAGGGCTAATGGTATCTTCAAAATATTGCATTAAGACCATATTAAGGCGTATTGAATGTTAGACCCAGAAGTAGACCGGACTATCATTAATGAGAAATCGAAGTCGTGCATAGTATTGATGTTATTTTTGCCAACAGTATGAATTGTATGAACATAACCAGCTCCAGACTTGGGTGTCGCCGATGGGTATCTACTCGACGATGTATCGGAATGTGCAATGATAATAATACATTTGATATTAATCTATTTTTCCAAAATGACAAAACACCTAGCTATTCTCGTGGTGCTGGTGTTATCTCTATTTGCGCATTAAAAACTGAACACTGCACGCCAATACGTGAACAGACCCACTATTCAACATTCGTAATCGGCTCGCTCCCGTCCTGTTTAACCTTTTCCCTTAGAAGAGAATTTTAACAAAAATTAAATGAACAACACGCGTCTATCTTCATCGGTGTAAGACCTATCACCATCTTGAGATTCCTCATCGTCTTCCCCCCCCCCCAAAAAAAGGTCAGAGCGGTCATTTTAGACTTCATTTTTTTAAGTGTTGCGTTGTTCCTTTTTAATCAATTGAACTGGTGGCCTATTTCGTTAACATGTATTTGCAAAATTAACGTTTATGTACGATGAAAGATGTCTGCCTATGGCGAGATGTGTGTTATTGAGAATCCATATAAAAGTCTGAAATATCTTGGTTAACGTAAAAAAGGCCGACCCACATAATATATGTATATGGGGCAGCCCAGATGGGACCCATATGGAGCCCGGATGCACTCCCAATCTGGGTCCCATGTTGGCAGCCCACATGGGACCCAAATAGGTACCTATATGGGCAGCCCTTTTACTAAATATGGGCTACATACGGGCAGCCCTTGTACTCAATATGGGCTACATACAGGCAGCCCTTGTACTCAATATGGGCTACATACGGGCAGCATTGTATTCAACATGGGTCCCACACGTACACAGAGCCTGTACAATTTTGGACAAAGCATGACTAGATGCATTAATGGAAATTCAGGTTATGTTAGAAATAATATGTAGGCTGCAAACATGAAATACTGTGTGTTCCAATTGAACATCAGACAAAAGATTCTTGTACAAGTACTTCCATTTTCATTTTTTTATGTTGTATTATGTGGTATTTGTTCTTGCTGGAACAGAGTGATATTATATGATTTAAACATGATAACACGACTGTTTGACATCATAAGACTTTATTTTGACAAGTCAACACCACGTATTGACAAAATATCACGACGATTTGACATAATAAGACACCTTCTAAAGAAGAAAGATATTAACAACGTAAGACTGCTATTGCGTTCCATATCTCAGAGTCAAAAATCGTAATTGGCGATAACCTCGATGATTATCTGATAATGAACAGCACACTTGGTGCTCACCCCGCGAATGCTAGTAAATTTCTACTGACACGTGTATCATGATTCGGGTGTCAAATGACCAATACAATGGCATTGATTTACATCCAGTTTGGTTGCGACACGTAACACAAATTGAAAAATATACCAACATCAATTCGGGCGGCTTTAATGTCAAGTGAACGATTAATGGAAATTGTTTGAGACCATTACGTGCTATTTTATTTTCATGGATAAAATGTTTCCATTTGTAATTCTTTGATTTGATAAACTTTGTTCATAATGTCTGATAAATGCATCGTGTAATTTGTTATCATGAATTGCGTGTGAATGAATGGGTTTATGTTGAGAGAATTATATGTAGATCATGCATTAATTGCTTAAAAAGCAGGGATTGTGGTGTAGCTTGCAATGACCACGCCTACTTGCAGGAGTCGCCCCGGCATCAATGCCTCTTTAATAGCATGTACAACGGGAGTCTGATGTGTATGGATTTTAACAAAAGCACCGCATAGCGGGTGCCATCGCTCGGCTGTGGGTGCAGTTTTCAATAAATGAAAGTAAATGAATTACTGTGGGTTACAGTGACCTTGACCTTTGACCTAGTGACCCAAAAATGGGTTTGGCCTGTAGAACTCATCAAGGTGCATCTACATATGAAGTTTCAAAGTTGTAGGTGGAAGCACTTTGATTATAGAGCCTATGTTAAAGTTTTATATTAGATGTCACAGTAACCTTAACCTTTAACCTAGTGACCCAAAAATGGGTGTGGCGTGTAGAACTAATCACGGTGCATCTACATATGAAGTTTAAAAGTTGTAGGTGGAAGCACTGTGATTTGAGAGCATATGTAAAAGTTTTATATTAGAGGTTACAGTGACCTTGACATTTGACCTAGTGACCCCAAAATGGATGTGGCGTGTAGAACTCACCAAGGTGCATCTATATATAAAGTTTCGAAGTTGAGGTGGAAGCATTTTGATTTTAGTGTCTATGTTAAAATTTCATATTAGAGGTCACAGTGACATTTACCTTTACATATAGTGACCCAAAAATGGGTTGGTCGTGTAAAACTTACCAAGGTGCAGCTACATATGAAGTTTCAAAGTTGTAGGTGGAAGCACTTTCATTTTAGAGCCAATGTGAAGGTTTTAGCACGACGCGGACGGCAGCACGGGACGACGAGCTGGCTATGACAACACCTCGGGTTTTCTCCGAAAACAGCCGAGCTAATAAAACCAATATACTTTCAATGGTGTGTTTTGTTCCTTAAATGGGGTTATCTTCCTTTAATTTTGATAAATAGTGTATTCTGTAGAAGAAACAATACACGTGGAAACATTCTTTTGGGGGGCGGGGGGGGGGGGGTATTCGACCCGAGATTTTAGACAATGGACATTGTTTATAACAAAAAATATCATGCAGCACCATTTTTAAGGTAAGCACATTTTTTTAACTAAAGTTTTAAAATTTGAAGGTTAACCGCAAATCCTTGAAGTGCGCATGAGCATAGGCAATTGATAATTAAATGTGTACCGCAAATTCAAGTTATAAAACATTTTCACAGTATAGGTATGGGTTCATGTACATGCGATGTTTATAACAGCGTAACCTTAATGCACCAAAGAGAAAACACACATAATAAAGCCGAGGGCTTTGGTTATTACTTGTCAAAATAACAATTTTCTTTTGCGTAATATCAAATTTGGCCCGGGGCATTACTGAAAGTTACAAATAAATACTGACAACATGTTAAATGTGATACATGTGTTAGGGAGTTATGTTTTCAATTGGAGAACCGCGCTTATACAGTCCACATGTGGTTAGCGCATGGCTAAGATATTAATAAGTGAAAACATCATTTTGAATGACAAATAATCAAATTATAACGAAAAAACAACAACAACTTTTCTGAATAAAATAAATAAATTCACTATCAAATAACTATATAACAAGGTATTTAACTCAAAATCATCCGACAACAGGGTGCATCGCGTT
The DNA here is from genome assembly GCF_020536995.1 of Dreissena polymorpha. Taxonomy (NCBI): domain Eukaryota; kingdom Metazoa; phylum Mollusca; class Bivalvia; order Myida; family Dreissenidae; genus Dreissena; species Dreissena polymorpha. Next base: position 5,732,212 of record NC_068368.1, on the reverse strand, counting down.
GAACAGCAATAACTTCATCAATTGTGCAGCGATTTTCACGAACTCGGTCTTATTCAACGCAGCAATTAATTTCTATCATTCAAAATGATGTTTTCATTCATCGTCACAAGCTAATCAACTGCGATACAGTCCGACTTTGCTTGAGAAACGCAATATGTTGAAAAGTATGAAACCCCTTACACAAACAATATACCAGACAATTGAAATCTAACAAAACTACCTTTTAAGGCTTTGATTTATTGCAGGATAGTTTTGTAAAGACTTCACAATTAAAGAAATATTAATTAGACATGTCTTATTTCAGACGATTCGTGTTTAAATGTATTAGATTTCAACCGGCATTATCGCCAAGTATTCTTTTGTTTTCATAACACCGTTCGAATCGTCTAAACATTTTAAATACACATCACATATCACTGGTTGATGGTTCACCTTGTTTCTGGTAACCCCATTTGAACAATTTTAAGTTATTGGAGAAGGTCAATGTTCTTTTTTGCAAGTCAAATACGGATGGGCGCTATAATGATTAGAAATCTTAATTCAAATAAGATCTAACTCAGAATGACTGATATGGGCGAATTTGGGAAGGTCAAATGCATCATCTATCGAATGACCAAAGCAGTTCTGGTACTTGACAAACTGGGCAGTCTAGATAACCCTGGAAATAATGAATTTAATCATTCCAAATTAAGTCTAGGTAAAAGTGAGGTTCCAAAAACAAATATTAAAGATGTAGTTAACAGTGGTGGGTTTAAACGGAAAAGTGTGAACAACCTGTAACGAACAAGATGTGTTTGTGAAACACAATGTTCCCCTATATGACGTTTGACCTTGAAGGATGACCTTGACCCTTCACCACTCAAAATGTGCAGCTCCATGAGATACACATGCATGTCAAATATAAAATTGATAGCTTCAATATTGCAGAAGTTACATTACATGAGCAATTTTGACCCATATATTTGACCTAGAAGGATGACCTTGACCTTTCACCACTCAAAATGTACAGCTCCATGAGATACACATGCATGCCAAATATCAAGTTGCTATCTTCAATATTGCAAAAGTATTCATAAAATAAGCGATTTGGGCCACATATATTTGACCTCTGACCTTAAAGGATGACCTTGACCTTTCACCACTCAAAATGTGCAACTCCATAAGTTACACACGCATGCCAAATATCAAGTTGCTATCTTCAACATTGCAAAAAGTATTCATAAAATAAGCGATTTGGGCCACATATATTTGACCTCTGACTTTGAAGGATGACCTTGACCTTTCACCACTCAAAATGTGCAGCTCCATGAGATACACATGCATGCCAAATATCAAGTTGCTATCTTCAATAGTGCAAAAGTATTCATAAAATGAGCGATTTTGGCCACATATATTTGACCTCTGACCTTGAAGGATGACCTTGACCTTTCACCACTCAAAATGTGCAGCTCCATGAGATACACATGCATGCCAAATATCAAGTTGCTATATTCAATATAGCAAAAGTTATTGCAAAATGTTAAAGTTGGCGCAAACAAACCAACAGACAGGGCAAAAACAATATGTCCCCCACTACTATAGTGGGGGACATAAAAACTACACCCTGCCTGTCCTGAAACAATACAATAACAGTCACGAATCCGTACAATGTTCCAGTCACGAAATAATACAATCTGCTTGTCATGAAACAGCGCTATATACCAATCACTTAACAGTCCAATATATCGGTCATGAAACAGTCCAATATACCGATCACGAAACAGTCCAATATATATGCGACGACTCACGTTACACTCCAATATCCATGTGAACAGTCCTACATAAAATCAATATGCTTGTCAATAAACTGTCAAATCAAATTGTTACCAAACAGGCCAATATACTAGTAACTGTCACAAACGGAAGGACAACAAGAGTGCCAAACTGTCACAAGATATGCCCGTTTGAAGGTTTTGGACATCATGCTGAATGCTTGAAATGCACTAAGTGACCTATTTTTTGACCCGGCATGACCCATATTTGAACTTGACCTAGATATTATTTAGACACAAATACTGACCAAATTTGGTGAAGATCAGATGGAAACTACTTCAATTAGAGAGCGGACACCATGCTAAATGCTTGAAATGCACAAAGTGACAAAATGACCTAGTTTTTGAGCCGACATGACCCATATTTGAACGTGACCTAGATATAATTAAGGCACAACTTCTGACCAAAGTTGGTGAAGATCGGATGAAAACTACTTCAATTAGAAGCGGAAACCATGCTGAATCCTTCAATGCACTAAGTGACCCCATGTCCTAGTTTAAAACCAGGCATGACCCATAATCGAACTTGACCTAGATATTGTCTAGATACAACTTCTGACCAAGTTTGGTGAAGATCGGATGAAAACTATTTGCATTAGAGAGCCGACACTGCTGTGGATGCCGCCGCCCACCAAGGATGAAACTATAATACGTCCCGTTTTTTCAAAACGGGCGTATAAAAAGGACAATTGCTATTAGATTCCTGATTATCAGATAAAAATGCTGATGCAAGTAATCACAGCAATTTTAAATTTATATTTTATTGTACAGAATGTTTGAAATAAATGGTCATCTACACACAATTTTGGAAACACATTTTTCTTTTCCTTTGTTTTGAATATTTAAATATTTGAAACCTCATAATAAGGTACATAAACACAATACAATGTAACATGCTGATCAACTTGCATTCTTAACAATTTTTGTAAAATAACTTCATTAATTAAAAGATCTTAAAACACAAAATTGTTTAACAATATTAACATTTAAAGGGCTTTGAGTGCTTAACAATTATTTGACAGTAAAAAGGAAATAATTGATCAACCTAACCCTTAATAAACAAACACAATAACGTAAAACCTCATGGCATAGAATATATTAAAATCAATATGTAGAGTGAAATCACAAACTTTAAAGCCGTGACATCATAGTACATGTTCAAAAAATAAACTAAACAACAGCTGCCATTTCATCCAAACACAATGGGATCAATCTTCCAAGAACATTAAAAGTTATTTACATAAATAATACAACAGAAATTCATGGCACTAGCATTCCAATTCTTGCAAAAACTTTAAGACATAAACCGTGAAAGATCTTAATAAGCAAAAATGTAAATGCAATGTTATATACAATACGAAGAACAAAATTTAAACTGTGATGACAAAAAAATGTTGTTACAAGCTACATCCATATTCTGAGATCAATTATTGCAATGAATATTATATTAATGAAAAATTAATTGACAAAAAAAAGTTGTTGTGACAGAAGAAAATTCCTAAGATCAGTTCTTTGCAATAGAAATACTTAATAATTAAAAGGCAAAAATATCAAACAATTTACATATATAAATGAGTCTGTTATAGTATTAGGTGAGTCCACATTCTAAAGAATGGTACATCGGCTGCTTCTGCTGTCAGTTGCAAATGTTTCATTCAGGAGACTGGCTTCACCAACTGTTTCTTTCTCAGCTGTAGCGGAGTTGTTTGACAGATTACCCACTGCAAATTCTGCCAGCTTTGATGGTGATGTTCTCTTGGCTACTTTCACTACCCTGGGGGCAGCAGCTTCATCAAGGCTTGGAGAAACTTTAGCTTGCTTACACGGTCTAGAAGTCGGCGATTCTGAGGCCTTCCTCTTCTGCACTTTCTTTGCTGACTCGAGAACTGTGGTCATCTCAACTGGTGACAGTGGAATCTTCACTTTGGTGAGCACTTGGCTTGCATCCAATTTCTTTGAGACTTTCTTGGCAGACTTTGATGCCAGTGGCTTAAGGCTTGAATCTGGACTCAGTTTAATCAGCTTGGCATCTGAGGTGGGGCTGTTTTCAGACTGTGTGCGTTTGCGCTTAACTGCTGGAGTTTTCCTTTCAGACAATTTACCTACAACAGGACTAGTGACATCAGACCTAGGTAGTGTTTGGGGGGTTTTCAGGGATCTCAGATTTGGTGTAGCCCTAGGTGTTTTGATGGACTTTCTAGCAGACTTTTTCACTGAAGAAGGAATGGCGGAGAAAACAAACACATCATCAGTTCTGACGCTTGGTGTAGGATTTTCAGATGGTGTTCCATAAAAGGATTTTCCATTAATTCCTGTGATTTCTTCAAGTGATTTCAAAGGGGTTGAGGTGGCATTGAAGCGTTCTTCAAAAGATTTTTTCTCTTTAGTCATGGTAAGTTCAGGAGATTGGCTAGAAGGTGCCTTCTTTGTTAATTTTGGTGTTTTCAGATTTTTTGTAAAGGGAATTATGGGGGACTTTGAAATTTCATTCAAAGATTCATCGAAAGTAGGAGAGGCTTTTAATACATTGGGTGTTTTGCTTCTTTTCTCTTTCTGTGCAGAAGTAGACTTGGGTGTTTTAATCTGCTTTTTGGCTGCAGGAGTTTTCGTATTAGAAGACACTGCAATCCTTTCGTCTAACTTCGAACCTCCAGTAGTAACAACTTCCTGTATAGTTTCAGCCTGTTTTGCTGGGGTGGTCCAAACTTTCGAAAAGAAGTCCACATCTGTTTGCCTCACCTTTGAGGAAACATACATGGACTGCCTCCTAGTTCTAGTGGATGGGGGTGACTGGATCAGTCCAGGTTTCCGCTGGTAGATTGAAGACCGCCTGGTTCCGCTGATTTTTGGAGGGGAGAGAAGTTTTGAAGCTGGCATCTTAAATTCTGATGGGTTTGCAGCTCTGTGATATACAGATGTCCTGTTTAAAAAAAAACACTTTTTATTATTATTTCATAACTTGATAAAATCTTATCATGAATATGTCTATGATTTTTACTTTTACTATCAAACTGACAATCCTTAATTTCCCATGCCTTTGATTTTATGTTCAGGTTTTTTTTCCACTTTTTGGGAAGATAGCCCATGGCTTTGGAATTGGGAATTTTATCGGCATTTTCATGAAATTGGGAAAATAAATTCATTAGCCTTTTTTCCACATGAAAAGTCAACTGATTAGGGAAATACTAAATTTGATATACTAGTAACTCTTTATAATCATTCAAATTAAAAGAACAAAATCATATAATGCTTTGTTAGATGTAATTGAATTGAAATTGAGATAAAATATGCATTAGACTTCTTTCTAAAAAAAGTATACTTTTGGGGATTGGGAACATAGCCGAATTTCATCTATAAAATCAGGTAAGTGTTGTTTTGTCAATGTATTCAAATCTGATCATAAATAAAGAAGTCAAGGCACTTTGAGCAAAATTTAATTATTAGACCTTGAGAGTCAAGGTCATTCAAAGGCAATGGTCAAGTTCAACTTGCCAGATACAGTTCCCTCATGAAAGTAAGAAAAATTTGAAGTATGAAAGCAATAGCCTTGATACTTTAGAAGTAAAGTGGATCTAAAAGTAACATTACTACTCAAAATCCATGAACATTTCGTAGAATATTTCGTAATATAAACTTAACCAATTAAAAATTTAAATCGGTGTTCCTTATTGCAATTGCCGAAATTTAAACGCCAGATATGGTCTGGTAAAATAGATATTTGTCGATACAAAATGCTTGTTTTTATTATTGTTTTGCACATTTAATTTCATTTTAATTTCCCGCAACGATATCTATTCATACGACACATGAACACAAACATGGTGTTGTATGAATAGATAAATTCTCAGGAAATTAAAATGGAATTAATTGTGTCACAAATACATAACAAGAGCACCGCATAACTGGTGCCACACTCGGCTGTGAGTGCAGTTGTGAATAAATGAAAGCTTGTCAGATTTTTTTTAAGGGGTCACAGTTACCTTTACCTTTGACCTCGTGACCCAAAAATGGGTGTGGCATGTAGAACTCATCAAGGTGCAGCTACATATAAAGTTTCAAAGTTGTAGGTTGAAGCACTTTGATTTTAGAGCAGACGACGGACACGACGAACTGGCTATGACCGAAAACAGCCGAGCTTAAAACAGCATTTTGTATCTACAACAAGAGCTGTCACCATAGGATGACTTATGCCCCTATGAGCGCTTGATATAAGTTATGAGCTTTATCGAAACCTAAACGCAGTTTTCGAAACCTAAATGTGGACACATGCATGCCAAATATGAAATTGCTATCTGAAGCGACATAGAAGTTATGAGCATTTTTGAAACGTAAACACAAAGTGTGACGGAAAGAAGAACTATATGCCCTCCTTCGGGGGCATACAAATCTATGTAATCATACCACATCTAACGTTAAAATTGTGGCTATTACTATAAGGAACACCGATTGTTTAGGTGTCAACTTTATTTTACAAAATACTTTTCGAAATTTTTGTTGATTTTGAGCGTTATAGAGGCTTTAACACAAAATTTACCAAAATATTCAAAGTTACTAAGTCAAAAAGAGACATAATTCCTTCAAAATGCCAACCAGAGTTATGCAACTTGTCCTGTAAAGTCCCCTAATGTCAGTAATAATAGTTAGCAAGTGTTCCAAGTCTGAAAGCAATAGCTATGATACTTTAGGAGTAAATTTGACCAAAACACAAAACTTAACCAAATTTTCTAAATATAAAAGGGGCCATATATCTGTCAAAATGCCAGTCAGAGTTACATAACTTTGCCTGCACAGTCCCCTTATGATAGTAAGCTAGTGTTCCAAGTCAAAAAGCAATGGCTATGATACTTTAGGAGTAAAGTGGACCTAAACACAAAACCTAACAAAGTTTTCAATTTTTCTAAGTAAAAAAAGGACATAACCTTGACCTACACAATTGTCTTGTTGCCTTAAAGAAGTATTCCAAGTTTTAGTTAGTTATCTTTGATAGTGTTAAAGATATTTGACTTAATAAAAACATAAACCAACGCTGCGTCGGGGTGAGTAGTATAGCTCTCATTTTCTTCGAAAAGTCGAGCTAATAAGGGATGTATAACAGCTGGATTGTAATGTGTTAAGAATTACAATAACAAGTTGACATATGCATTTGTTACTATATCAGGGGTGTCAATTGGACAAATTCTAAAATCCTGAAAATAGGCCTATCGTTTTGGGGCCAGAGCAAAAAAGTTTAATAATTCATGTAACTTTGTTTACTATTGCATATAACTTATGTAACTTAAGGGTTAAAAGCCTGATTTCAGGCATAATCCTGAACTTTGACGCCTCTGTATATTAAATTGTGTAACTTTTTTTCCAAAAATGAGTTTATTAGTTCCTTAAACATATAGCAAACACAAGCTACATAACTATACAGTACCTTCTAGTCCTCTTTGCAATTGGAGAAGGAGATTTGGGACTCTTGAAAATATCCTTGGCCGAGGTCCACTGAGGCGAATCTGTGGAAGATTTCCTCGAAGTAACTGAAGACCTGTTGTGAAAAACACCAAAACATGATACAATTTCTTTTTAGTACATCATGTCATATAATGCTACTTGAATTGTATTGCTCTATTTATATGAAATGTATAAACAACGAATTGATCAAAAACAATTGTTTAATTAATATTTTTACTTAAGCATCCATGAACTACATTTTTAATTAAATGTACTCATAATCAGGCTGTCAAGTGACCTTTTTTCAAAAAGTAGGAAAAAATAGAAACTACTTTTGCAAGAAAAGTAGGAAAAAAGTAGGAAAAAGTAGGAATTTTTCCCTCAAAAGTAGGAATACATAATACTTATTTTTTAGACACAGGTCCAGGAAACATAGCTTGAAACAGAGCAGGAGTGCCATCACATGTTCTGTATGGATACCCACTTGAAGCTACCTTAAGGGCCCAGAAGATTTCAGCCTTTTGTACCTGTTCCTTGTGTGATGGATGTACTTGCATACAGATAGATTTATCCCCACAACCCTGAGAGCTGCTTGGCTTTTGGGCACTTCCAAACAAACGCTTTTGTGAATTATCATGCATGTATTTCATGTTTTCCTTGTGTTTTTATCCATCTGCATGACTTATAAGTTGATTAGCACCAGAATTACTACAAGATGGACTTCATTCAGACAGTACAATATCTTGCAAACTCATTGCCGGTATCTCTCTTGCACCATGATCCCAGTGTTTTTCCACTGTTGTCCAACCTCTCCATCCATGAAGGGTTAAACTTTGTTTTCCCACTAGCAATTTTAGCACTTATAGTGTATCGATGATAATTAAGTTTCAAGCAAAGCTACCCTGATAAAGAAGTATACATGTAATTAGATGCTGTTCATTTTGGTGTATCATCAAATAAGTGGTTAGAGGTCTTCTGTGTATCGATATAAAAATGGTAATTATGACTTAAGTTACATTCAAAATGACTGGTCATTGCAGAGCAGATTATGCAACTGGAGATAGGACCTTATCACCTGACATCTTTTATGACAGCATTGATTGGGCAATGAAACAGTTGCACTACATTGTTTATTCCAGTTTCAAATAATGGCTTTTACATTATTGATGACTTTGCGGGAGTGTAATAATGCCGTTTAATAATTTTAATACTTCGCTTTAACACCTTGAAGTTACCTCACTAGCAATGGCATCATTAGACAAGAATTGTGTTTGTCCGAAACACAATGCCCTGTTGTTGTTGTTTTTGTTTTTTATCGAGTGCACCGGGATTGTCTCCCATATGGCCATCGCCCCCAGAAAGACGTGTTAGTTGGTTACGGGGGATAGTGCAAGATACAGGAGACACCCCGTTCCAGAGGTGACCCTGGGTCTTTTAGTGCCCGGTGTATAGCACCTAGTGCACTGCACCTCGGTTTAACGTCTCATGCGAAAGACGAGTTAGTAGGTTAGGTGCAGCGGGGGATCGAACCAGCGATCTCTGGATTGTGAAGCCAGTGTGTTACCACTAGACCACGGATCCGCTACCGAACACAATGCCCACTATTGCGCAGCTTTGAAATAAAATTTCAATATATCATTTGGCAGGTTTAGAAATTATCTCCCTTTTAAAGCTTATTACTTCCCTTGGATTGTATTTTTTAACTTTTGACCTTGAAGGATGACCTTCACCTTTCACCACTCAAAATGTGCAGCTTCATGAGATACACATGCATGCCAAATATCAAGTTGCTATCTTCAATATTGCAAAAGTTATGGCCCATATTAAAGTTTTCGGACGGACACACACACACAGACAGACAGACAAACGGACTGACAGTACAACTGCAATATGCCACCCTACCGGGAGCATAAAAATGTATCAGGGCATTTAGGCTCTGTGCATTTATCTTTAATTACTAAACATGATGTACCTATGATATCAATAGAACATCATATCCGTTGTCATGTAATACAGAATTTATTACATTATATTTGTAAATGATGAAAACTCAGCAAAGCATCAGTTTTATCTTTTTTCCAATAACTTGTGTAATAAATTCCATATTACATAACCACTCATACAATACATGTATCTCTATATCTCTACATTCCAAACAGCAATATCATGTAAACATGCATAAGGTTTGGTCAAATTGTTGTCAATGGAAACAAAATAAAACTGGAATAAACAATGGGTTCCCTCAGCTCTTGCATCACTGGGAACTGTGTAAGGTAGTGAAGTCTGCAGTGTACAAATGCTAAGGAAGTAAACAAGGCACTATTGTTACATAAAAAAAAACTTGTCAATAATTTTAAAAGTTACATAAGAAATAAATATTTATGCTCCTGAAGAGGTGCTAGCAGACAGTCAGCATGGGTTGTCAGGTCTCATCTAGATGAATGCACATTAACAGGGATACAGTCATGCCATAGATTCATTCATCCTGCAAGTTTACTAAATTAACTCTTTAAAAAAAAAATATTCTCCATTGAAAATGAAAAAGTAGGAATAGTAGGAAGATTTGGTAAAAAAATAGGAAAAAGTAGGATCCTGATGAAAAAGTAGGAAATAGTAGGAAAAAGTAGGAAAAAGTATGACCGCTTGACAGCCTGCATAAAATTACCTTATTGTATACCTATTTTATTAATAGTTTCATTTAAAAAAAAAACATATTTATGCACATTTCCACCTTTTTTTATTTTAAACTTTTTGTTTGAATTATATTTTAATATCAGATATTACTTGACTCAGAAGTTTAAATGAACCTGTGATTGTGTAATTTTTCAGAATCCATTCAACAGTGATTGTTAATCAAAAGTGTGAATGTCAGAGTTTATTTACAGGTCTCGCTGCGTCTTCACGACAGCCTTATGTGCGGACCTGCCCCTGTGACCTGTCAGGGGAAAATATTTTAATTTTGAACCAAAGTAGGTCAAATTTACCCCAACTTGTTAATCAAAACCGCTTGATTGAGAGTTTTATGTGATCCCTTGACACCATCTGTTTGACATTTATCACCTACATGATCAGTTATCTGCCATTCCAAACTGTGGATAACATCTTAAACAAAGCTAATCAGAGACTGAGAACAGCTTATCAATAACACGCATCATGCATGGTAGCAATTTATAGAGTGACTTATGAAACTTCTGTCTTCTCAATTAGCATATAAACCTACATTTGTAGGTGAATTCAGAAAATAAACAATCACCTTATAATGAATCGGATGTTAAAATTGAACATTAAAGAGCCAGAAGTAAGTATATATTTATTTCATAACAATCAATGACTGAAATAATACAAAATAACCATTATAAATTATAATCAATAGACAATATTTTTTCAATAAACTAATTAACTGTAAACCTATACACACCTTGCTTGCATATTCTTTTTTGACATCACCTTCATGATCTAATTACTCTACGCTATAACATCGAGCTGAAAAATATTTGTTTTGTTTTTATACATCTAATCAATGAAAATGTTCAGTGCACGTTCAATGAATAATGGATTGGATCGAACAAGTCATGGGGCGATACCGAATCCAATAGTCCAAATACTTGATCAATTGATTATTAATTTATAGTCTTCTATTCAATTTTAAATATTTATAAGATCAAATAAATGCATACATTCAGTTAAGAAAACAAATATTACACTCACCATTCATTAAACTTAATATTTTTCGCACTTCAAAATCTGAAATGACCGCCCTTTGTTTACCAAATTTCGGTGTTTTCCGTTATTTTGATTTGTTATTTCCGGTAAGTCGTTGCGGAGTTTATCGAGTTTAAACGGACTATTTCCAGATCACATGGTTCGGCGTAAAGCCAATGGAAACTATCGGAACGAAATTTGAACATACGCTCTTGGTACGGTTGATTATTCTTACGCATAACGTAATTTATAAATAATTATTAGAATAGACAATAATTAAAAAGAGATATTTAAGAGAAGAGCACTAACATTAATGAATAGTTGTCATCACTTCTGTTACTTTAGATCAACCAATTCACGTAAGGGGTTTTAATTAAGTTAACAGATTACATGGAGCTCTATTGTTGAGCGCATGAATAACCCGTTTAACTCACGCGCGGAATCTAAACTCGAGCGAGGAAAGAAGATAAAGTTAATATGAAGATTGTAAGTTATGGCTTGGTTTTCTCAATTTTATGAGTTGTATTTGTTGTTTGTAGGTTACATTACCATATAACTTACAATAATGCTCAAAATATTTAATTTATGCGTGTGTTTCATTGTAATTTAAAAACGGAAAAGCTTTTCGCCTTTTGTTTGTGTTAGTTCGTTATTGTTTATTGATTCTAAGAACGAAGCAAGGGCACGTCCATAAACCTTATTTAATTGAGCGTAAAATAGGAAACCATATACAACGTTTAACCTGTAAAGTAAAGACTTACGACTCGTATTTTGCACAGTAGGTAGTTTAAACATAATTAGTCCACAATATTAAAACGGACGACGCAGTTTTGACCCAGGGGTCAGATCAAAATTCCAAATAGTGTACTGTCGCACATATGCTCATAGCTAACAAATGTTTAAGTTTCAAGGTTCTAGTGCTAAGAGTGAAGGAGATGATAGTGGACAGGACAGATGGCGGAGATGGACAAAATCACCCTGCTCCAATTCGGAGCGTGGGGATAATCACAGGAGTTTGAAATTCTATCCATAAAGCTAATCTAATGGCTAAATAAAAAATACACCTATATAGTATAAAGACTACAGGAATAAATCCACGCTTTGTCGATAGTTGTTTACAACTACGTACCGGTAGAGTGCAATCTAGCCTAAAAAACAACAACACGCAATGGATCCAACAATGAGCGGAAATTGTTGAACAATTGTGAATTTAGAGGAAGGTAGTTCACGGTAAGCAGTGTTCCTAGTTTCTTTCGCCGGCCTTTTGATTATTATACCATGGGTCGATGTAGGGTACCCTGTTTTTCCAGTAATTTCCCTTGTTTACTGGAAAATGGCAGGTCTGAGGTCTGCTGCGTTTCATTCCTGTAGTCTTTATAGTATATAGGGGTATATTTTTTTTTAGCCATAAGATTAGCATTATGGATAGATTTTCAAACTCCTGTGGGATAATAATAGTTATGCACAATTTTTATGCCCCAGGTAGGGTGGCATATAGCAGTCGCACAGCCACTGTTAGTCACACTTTTGCGTTTAGGTTTCGAAAGATGCTCATGACTTCTATGTCCCTTCATATGTAACTTTAATATTTGGTATGCATGTGTATATGGACAATACGCACACACATTTTAACCACTTTGACCTTGAAATTAGGGTCAGCGTTCAGGTTTTGAATAATGCCCATAACTTCTATCAAAGCGTTTTTTGGGGGCATATGTTATCCTATGGAGACAGCTTTTGTTTGTTGCATTTTCAAAAACTGACCAGGATCACACATTCTTGAAAATGTTGGCGATAACCCACTGAAAATTTATACCAAATATTGATGAAAGCCCACTGAAAATGTATATCGGTGCATTTGAAAAAACGTGTTTCAGGACAACTAGGGAAGTAATGCTGTACGCTAACATCGTTGTCATCAAAAGAAATGGTTCGGATGGAGCTTCATTTCCTCTGACCTCAACATCTTGTTTGTTTGGAAGGTAAGGAAAGAGGTTTGCAGTTACAATAATCATTTTTAAACTATTAATATTGCTGTCGTCCTTTATAAGGAAATAAGCAGTTATACTGCCACTATAAATCCCCTAGTTGATAAACAGTAAAATGCCTTAGTTCAAGTATTCCAAAAATGTTAAAAAGATGGCCTGACAATTTTAACAAAGGTACACTTAAGTGTTTTTTTCTCATTAATAATGACATTTTATGATTCATTACCATTTCAGGAACCACGATTGTGATATTAGAATTCAGTTACCACAAGTTGGACTTGAACATTGTCGTTTGGAGGTTAATGAAAATAAGGAGGTGAGTTTGTAATATAGCTTAAAAAACATATATCAGCATTAAAACCATTAATTGTAAAATGTAATAACTACTTTGTAATTTTTTTTCCATGTTTTAGTAATGCTTGCATTATTTTTTCAAAGGTTGTTGTGTTTAATGTTTAATCCGATAATATTAAGCCCCTTTTGTTGGGGAAAGTAGTGGGGAAATGACAGTGGATAAAAATATTGACAAGGGAACTGCAAACTGCATTTGGCAATGTTGAAAAACAATTAAGAACACCCCATCCAATATGTATTCTTTTCAGGTTTTTCTGGTAAACTTGAATAAAGGTCACCAGGTGGAAGTAAACGGAAAGCCAATTCAGGATTCTGTTCAACTGAATCACAAAGACGTGTTCTCCATCATCGATAGGTTATTTCGTCTTGAATTTCCTACACTATCACCTCAGAAGATGCTGAAGACCCCATCATCCACCCCAAAGGTACTCAATTGTTATTAATCCCTTTTTAAAGGAATATTGGAGTAACATTTGTTACAACCAAAAAATAAATAATTATACTAATTTATAAAATTTAGTTAGATTTTTGCTATGTTGAGGACTTCATTCTTCTTTACAAGAGGCCTTATGAAGGCTCTTTCCTGAAGAGAATTTATTAAAATATGAAATGGCTATGTGATTTTCCCATATGAGTAAAAGCTGATTTGTCAAATTGGTCATCAGTAAAAAATTTGTGCTGTAAAATGGTATCTCGGCTCTTAAAGTTTTGAATTATTTCAATATTGACAATAATTGAAAATCATTGAATGCTGTTGTCTTCTTTTTTAAGGCCACGTCAAAAACCCCTGGAAAATCGCCTGCAATCTCCCGCAAGCAGTCCCCCTCACCAGGACGCCATGCCACCCCTTTAGCCGGTCACCAGCCAAGAGGAAGAACACCAAAACCTTCACCAAAGTCCATACTAGTTGCCCAGAATACTCCAGTGTCTGTTAAAACCACACCTATTGCAAGACCGGGTTCAACTCCATCTTCTGTTAAATCTGTTTCTAAAACCAAGCTCACTCCAAGGGCTTTGTCAACTCCAGTTGTTGACATGAGCCAACCCGGTTCTTCAAAGAAGCCTTTTACATCTAAGACAAATTCAATGAATATTTTGGCGAATCCAATAGTGGAGGCTGTAAAACAATCTACACATAGCGTTCCAAGTCCTAAGGTTGCAACACCCAAACAAGCTACTCCTAAGCCAGCAAGCGCAAAGGTAGCCACTCCTAAGCCAGCAACTCCAACGGTGGCAAGTCCGAAGGTATCTACCCCTAAGCCAGCAAACCCAAGGGTGGCAAGTCCAAAGGTTGCCACTCCTAAGCCAGCAACACCTAGGGCCGAAAGTCCTAGGGTAGCCACTCCTAAACCAGCAACACCTAGAGCTGCAAGTCCAAAGGTAGCCACTCCTAAACCAGCAACACCTAGGGCCCAAAGTCCAAAGGTAGCCACTCCTAAACCAGCAACATCTAGGGCCGCAAGTCCAAAGGTAGCCACTCCTAAACCAGCAACACCTAGGGCCGCAAGTCCTAAGGTAGCCACTCCTAAACCAGCAACACCTAGGGCAGCAAGTCCAAAGGTTGCCACTCCTAAGCCAGCAACACCTAGGGCAGAAAGTCCAAAGGTAGCCACTCCTAAGCCAGCAACACCTAGGGCAGAAAGTCCAAAGGTAGCCACTCCTAAACCAGCAACACCTAGGGCCGCGAGTCCAAAGGTAGCCACTCCTAAACCAGCAACACCTAGGGCCGCGAGTCCAAAGGTAGCCACTCCTAAACCAGCAACATCTAGGGCCGCAAGTCCAAAGGTAGCCACTCCTAAACCAGCAACACCTGGGGCCGCAAGTCCAAAGGTAGCCACTCCTAAACCAGCAACACCTAGGGCAGCAAGTCCAAAGGTTGCCACTCCTAAGCCAGCAACACCTAGGGCAGAAAGTCCAAAGGTAGCCACTCCTAAACCAGCAACATACAGGGCCGCGAGTCCAAAAGTAGCCACTCCTAAGCCAGCAACACCTAAGGCAGCAAGTCCAAAGGTAGCCACTCCTGATCCAGCCACCCCAAAACCAGCAAGTACAAATGTGGCTTCTCCGAAACCAGCAACACCCAGGGCGGCGAGTCCAAAGGTTGCCACTCCTAAACCTGCAACACCTAAGGCAGCAAGTCCAAAGAAGACACCTAAATCCACAACACCATTGGCGTGGACAACTACTCCAAAGGTAGATTTTTTTAACTCTTTACAGGTTGCTTATGTTTGATGACATTTCTGGTTGTTTTCTGGGAGGTGCTTAAATCCCCTTGTTAAATATTCAAGAACACAGCTACATTTTGAATCTAATGTACAAATAAACTTTAAACCCCCCTACTTAAAAAAATTATCCATCTGCAATAAAGCTGGATGAAACCGCTGAATGTTTTGCAATTGTATTTCAATTATTGTCCTCCTGTAAACCCTTTAAATGCATGGTCGAATCATCTTCTATTTTTAGGTCATCTTTGATACAAATAACAGTGCTGGCAAGAAAACTAAAGGTAGGTTTTTCTTTGCAATCTATCCTATTTCCTGAAAATATGTCTTCTAGTGTTTTATCCAGGCCGTTTTAGCGTGGCGCAGCGCCACGCCGCTTTTTTGAAGCGCCTCGCTGCCCCTTTCAAAGCAAATCAGCGCCACGCTGCCCTTTCAAAGGCCGCCGCCCTGTTTTCCGCTGTGCGCGACCTTATTGATAACATCTTAATTGCCTCTTAACCAAGCTATTATCAGCGAAGATTCGCGCGGTTGTGAATTCATCATGCGTGAATAACCATGTGTCAATATCAATCGATAATTTCAGTGGCTTTGTAACACTACCCGAGTGCGCAGTTACTTAGGAGACTTGATGAAAAACTTGATGTTATTCACGTGGAAATTGTGCATTTCATGCGTAATTCAGTTATATCAAAACATTTATTTTTACGCGTAATTAAATTTAAAAAAAAATTTGTATCTGTAAAATATTGATTTGATTTCAATTTAATGCAAAACAGTTTTAAGTTAATAAAATTTAATTAACAGGGCTTGCACTAAGCGGCGTACGGCCGTATATTACGCCCGATAATTGTTTCCATACGCCGATTACAAAGCCTCATGACGTCCACTGTACTTCCTGAAAATTGGCCATACGCCGAAAATAGCAACCCGTGACTTATTAAAGCTGTCGATTAAAATAACGCTCCGCCTCCTATCCAATACAATTGGCGCAGGCTCATATTAAAGCTGTCGATTAAAATAACGCTCCGCCTCCTATCCAATACAATTGGCGCAGGCTCACAGTAGATGTGTGTTGATGAATTGTAACAGGCGACAATCTTAACACGTTTGCTGTTCACGGTTAAGCAGAGCGCGCTTAATTGGAGCACGTGCTTGTTTATTGTCACGATGTTTTGATTACAATAACGTGTGAATGTCGGCAAAGAAGTTGATACCCCGTCTTGGACCCTGTTTGGCCAAAAGTTGTTAATTGTTGTAACAGTAGTAACCTGCACCATTGGTTCAATTAAGAACATTATGACCCGTTTGTAACTTATCAAAATATGTTAATTGGCAAACACAGATATGAATTTTACAAAAATATTGAACTTGTACCACTTCTCATTCGTGTTTAGAATGTCGCAACGTACGCTTTCCGATTTTGGCATTCCACTTTCGACGAAACGTAAATTAGAAATTGATGCAAATTGCTTTGTAAGCAAAACAAGTTTATATCGGAGACCAATTAACGTGTATTTAATTAATTGACAATGTACAAAAGACAGTACGGCGCCGTTCCTAGTTACACTTTTTGCGAAATAAAATGTACACAATACAACACGTGGTCATGAAAGTTCAAAGTGAAAACAATACCCGTTTACAATTTTATGTGGCAACACTTTAATTTTAGTACATGCATATTTCACCATGTCATTTATTAAATAAAAATAAAATAATTAAGTTATTTGAAAGCCCAGTTGTCATATAAAGGATCCTCGACTTGAGTGCTGACAGGGAAGCCAGTTGTATATCATGTATATCCTATGGTGTTTAAACTTGTTTTTTGTTACTACATGAAAATATAAAACACATAATAAAATATACATTCTGGATTTTGTTGGTTTAATTATTCAACAATAAATCTCAAAACTATACATACAATGTTTGTGTGTAACAAAGCTTGTTATTAAGTCACTATACAGATATATTTGTGCCCTTTTTATGGATGTCGCGCGCTTAAGTGCCCTTTTTTGAAATTTTGCACCACGCCCCTTTTCCTTCCTGTATAAAACACTATCTTCTCTTCTATGTACCTGCATCTATTTAATTTATGACTGTAAATGATGTATGGTTTAAGTGGTATCATTTCATGTTATCAGACACACCCAAGGCCAAGAATCCTGTCACCCCAAAAAGCAGTAGTAAAAAGAGGCCAGCAGATGACCAAGGCAGTGCTGTTGCACCATCAGCTAAGCGAAAACGCGTGTCATTTGGTCCAAAACTGAGCCCAGAGTTGTTTGTTAAAAAGCTGCCCCCCTCAACCCCTGTGCGCCGTGGGGCTCTGCCCCCCAGGGTTGTCGAATTGCCAAAACCTTCATCATCACCTTTGCTGAAAAGACGCTCACTTGCTGCACCGCAGAAGTCGCCTATCCGGGAGGAATCACCTGCAAAGAAGTCTTCTCCAAAAAGTGCAAAGAAGACTTTGGCAACTGTTCCTGGTACTCCGGATGCTCCATCCACCTCAGTTTCTACAGCTCCTGCAGAGAAATCACCCAAGGGACGATCACCTTCACCCAAGAAACCAGCTGGAAGGAGTCGATCTGTTTCTCCTGCTAAGAAGAGCCAGTCTCCATCTTCCAAGGGCAGAAGATCCACCCCGCTTGCAGCTGTATCTAAATCTGATACTCCAGTAGCTGTTGTTGCCCCTTTGCCATCTACACCTACTACAAAGGAGCAATCCCCTAAGAAATCTCCCAAAAATACAACTCCCAGCCAGCAGAGAAGTCGCTCCGTCTCTCCGAGTAAGAGATCTCCTAAAAGTTCGAGCCCTAGAAGTCATTCAGCTTCACCAGCCCAGTCTCCTAAGAGTTCTAAGAAGACACAGCTTCACCAAGCAGTTGTTAATCCCGTTGCTGAGGTTGCAAGACCACCTTCACCAAGAAAGTCTACATCACCCTTCAAGAAGGCTTCCTCAGAGACCCCTAAATCTCAGCCCAAGCTGTCATCACCTAAAACTTTGCCATCGAAAGCTTCATCAAAAGCAGCTTCACCTAAGCGTGCAAGGTCTCTGTCATCTTCAACAAAATCTACACCAAAGTCTGGACGCAAATCATCCCCAGTCAAATCAGCTAAAAAGTTGGCTAAGAAGAGTTCTAGAAAGTCTGCTGGTGATGCCAATCTGAAGGGCTTGAAAAGACTAATGAAGACACCCAAAAACAAAACTAATAACAATATAAATGAGAGTTTTACTGGTTTAGCGGATATGTTGCTGCAAAGCACACCAATCATTTCAACACCAGCATCTGCTAGGTCAAAGGCAAGACCTGCTTCACCAGTGAATACAGTTGTTGAATCTGCTGCAGTTCCAGCTGTTGAATCTGCTTCAGTTCTTAAAGCAGTAAAGACCCCCAAATCCATCAAGAAATCAACACCCAAGTCAGCCACACTTAAGTCAATAAAAAAGACCCCAAGAATGGAAAAGAATCTTAAGCGCAAGAGGTCTTCCCCAGGCATGATCGTGACTGTTGCAGTAAAGAGAATGAAAATTGGTTCTCCTACCCCAACAAAGACGCTATCCCCTCCAGTGTCACTCAAGAAAGCAGTCGCTTTGAGGTAAGACTTACCTTTATTTATTATTTTCCCTTGCTCTTAAATTTGTTTTTGAATGTTTGACATGCAGAAATATTTGGATGTGTCATAAAAAGTGATGTGATAATGTTAAATAAAATGATTAAAAAAAATTGACATGTTTGATTTTTAATTAAGTTTATAAATTTACTTTAAGGGCTATCCATGGTAAGAAAGCCACACCTAAACTCCCAAAGAAGACATGGGCTGATATTGTGAAAAAGCCTGCAGCAGTTAAAACTACTCCCCCAAAACAACAGCAGTCTGGACCTTTGGTGACAGCAGAAGGGAAAAATAGAACACCCCCAACTGTTGTTCGAAAGGTAACTTAATATTGCTTTCTTTTAGAATCTCTTATTTTAGTTATTTTGATATTGTTGTAGAAGGAAATCAGAACACCAATGCTAGTTATTTGAAAGGTAATTGTTGAGATATTGGGTTTTTAGTCAAATTGAAGTGCTTTGCATATAAATTGCATAACAGTTGTTTGTCTTTCATTTTCAGGCTTTTCCTAAAACGCCCAGAACCAAAGCTGCCTTGCTGGCTCCTTCGACTGGTCATATTGAGTCCCCAGTCACTATTATCATTGGTAAGAAGAATCGCCTGGTGTCCAAGACCCCTCTTCGATTGCCAAAGAAGGGAAGAAAGAGTATGATTAAGGTCTGTACAATGATATTTTACTCTGTTTAAAAGAACACCTTTTTTTAACTTTTAAATTCATAAAAGTTTGCTGTTTTACGTGTTGTTATTTCCGCCATGAAAATGTCTCCACACCATTCCTTTTTTAGCATAATAATGTTTGAGCAGTTCATTTCAAGCCAATGGGAAATTCTTGTTGATTTTTTCAGAAGGACAAGAAGAAGTCAATGGGCAGGATGAGTCTTGGTGGTGTTGCAGATCTTTTCACAACTCCACCTCAGAAGTCGCCAGTGTCTTCCCTCTCCACGCCAGCATCCAATGTTGGTACGCCTGACTCAGTGCTGTACGCAGATATACCAGACACTCCTAATGGCCCTGGTGAAATGTTTGTGTCTCCTCTGTCAGTTGGCAAGAAGTCAGCCAGGAAAAGTGTGAACTTGGTTGGAGTGAAAGAGCTCTTTAAGGGAAAGACTCCAGCGAAATCACCTTCAACCCCATCTGGCTTGAAGAGAATGCTTGCCTCCCCCAAGCCAACAGCAAGTCCGGCTAGTCCATCAGGGGTAGCAAGGTTGTTTGCCACACCTGTGAGCAAACCTAAGGTATTTATCTTGTTCTCCATATATTGTAAATTGCATTTCATTTTGTACATCAATTATCAGGGGGTTTTTTACTAAGAAAGTGACGCCAATATTCGGCGTCTTCCCCTACCAAAATTTTTCCCCTAAAAATACCATTTCCCCTCAAAAAATATAACTTTTCACCAAAATATAATATTTTACCCTCAAAGAAATGATTTTTTTCTTTTGGGAAGTCGACACTTATCCAATTTGTACCACGTACAACGATCTCGCTCTCTCTCTCCCGACGAACACTCAAATCTGGGAATCCCAGTGATTCTATATATAGCTCTTAAATTACGTCATGGAAACCGGGCAACTAATGGTATTAATCATGTGACTATTTTACTGGATTCCGGTCTTGCGAGAGAAGGGTGTTTCGTCAATTAATTACCGGAAACCAGTCGAATTTTCATCCGGGTTATGTGAAAGCCAAAATATAAACGTTAAAACAGAAAAGTCTCACAATTGGCGTTCATACACGAACAAAATAAAACGTTCGGACTCGGAAAATATTAATTGCGTTGACGCAATTTTTAAGAATTACTCATCGAAAACCATTGAAACCCAGCAGGATTCGGAGGTACATGTAATCAACATCGATTAATACTGTCGGATTATTGTGAAAGTGAAAGTAGACAATCGGCAGCTGCCGCACCTTTCCCTTCCAATACTGTAGCAGATCTAGATCGTCAACCCATTCATCATGAAATTGAAATCACAATATTGACATCGTTCCCCGGCCCCAGTTGAAAACATTTCCCATTATAAGATCTACACCTGCAACTTTATTTAGGACTTTGACTTTAATATCATACTTGTTCATGTGTTTAAGAACAAAAAGGTCAGAGACATGCCTCTTTTTCTAAAAAAAAAACCTGAAGTCTGTAGGTGAGTTATGGAAATTGAAATGAACAGTTTTTATTTTTTTCCCCAAATATTTCTCTTTCGCGCTCGATTTTCCCCTTTTAACCAGCGCCCAGCGTCTTCCCCTTTTTCTAAAATTATGCCCTTTCTCAACCTACAACTCCCGATTTGGTTTGTTTACATGTACATATGACTGAACTTAATTTAAAAGATGTGTATGAAGTTTACACAAATGTTTATTTCAGGCCTCTCCTGCCAAATCGTCAAGCAAGAAGTTGACTGCAAGGAAGGCTGTGACAAATCCTAAAACAGTGTCACCTCTCTCAGCTAGGTCAGTTATGTTTGGGAAGTTTCATCTTTGAAAATGTTTTTTTTATGATTCGAATAATGATGTAACCTGTATTTGTTTTAGATACACATTGATTATTATAATAGAGTCTTCTTCAAACGCCATTGTTGTTTAAATACATTACATTTGTTATTTAAGAATAAAATCATTCTTGATTGCATGAATAGTAAATGTGCCTGTTTCTTGTAGAGGTAAGAAGCGTGCTTTGTCCCCGGCTGATTTTCCACTCAGTAAGAAGCCGAAGCTATCCGGAGATGTGAGAGCTGCTGTTGTCGAGTCTCCTGTACCAGCTACACCCAAACCAGCAAGGTAATTCTTCTTATGAATGTTCCTCATGAACTGAAGATTAGTGGTGACTAGCATAATTTAGACCTATTTCTTATAATAATGCTTGCCCTTTTCATGGATATTCATAATGTGTGTTGCCTTCATCTATAAGTAGAATGTGGTGAAGTTAATAGAGAATGTTATAACATTAAAGGCTTGCATGTTATTCAAACAGATTCATAAGTGTCACGAATATTTTATCTTTTGCTCTTCAAGTATTTGAACAAAGTTAACTACTTCATTTGTACATGTTAGCTTGAAGATGATTTCTCCAGAAGTAAGTTTGTTACGATATTGAATGAAAAGATTAAAATGTACTTGACAGGGGAACACGGAATGGTGGGCTTAAAAAGCTGAAGACTCCAGTCAAGACGCTGAAACGTACTCCTAAATCCAAGGCAGTGGTTAAGGAAGTGAAATCAGCCTCCCCAGCCAAAAAGGGCCGATCTACAAGGGCTGGACTTAAGGCAGACACTCCAGCGAAATCTGCCACACAAGTGAAAGAGGCTGCTGTCACAGGTGAGGCATAATTATCAGCAAAAGATTTTGAATTTTTTTAAGGGGTTTATCAAATTTGTAAATTTGTAAGGAAATATTAGGGAAAGAATTGAAAATCTAAATTCACAAAAGATATTGGGTGCTGCCTTAAAGAGGGCACGGTGGAAACAGTCTGTCTGTCACCAGTCTGGTTACATTTTGAAATAAATTTCTTAATCCAAGGAATGCTTTATTTTAAGTTTGTTTTGGTCCCCTACCGGTTTGCGCCGTATGAGTCTTGTCTTTCACACTTCTGGATCCTATGATAACTTTAAAAGTTCTTAATATCTTTTCAGGGCTAGCGCTGGTCCAAAATTTCTTTGAGCCAACCAGATTTCGTTTTTCGGCGCGCGAAAAGTGGTTTTAAAATAATAATATATACTATCAACTTGTTCATATTTCTTTTTATGACAGCAAGAGCATATCACATATAATATAACATGCAGTTTTCAATATAGAAGTAATTATTATGGTACTTTTCAAAGTACAAACATAAGTTAATCTGTACATGTACACTTAACAGTGGAGTAAGTTGTCCCAAATTTGAAATCCTGATAATAAGGCCGGGGGGTCTTAGAACCAGGAACCCAACAGGAATAAAGGGCAAAGCCCCCCACCCCACCCAGAGACTTACAAATTGTTCTTTGTGATAGTCTTTCCAATTGCAATTTCAAGTGATTACAATTCGAATTAATATAAACCATATCGTCTGTATTACCGCATGTGTATTCGGCATTCTATTTCTTCTATAAAGAACTCCGAAAATAAATTTAAATCAGCGAAAAATAATGTATCTAAAAACGACAGTCCGAAAAATTGTACGCGTTCTGCACTTGAAATAAAATTTGCATATCGTTTGATTGCAGAAAATGAAAATTGGTAGCCCAGCAAATACGTAATAAATAGACCATTTGGTTGACATTTTTCTTCACAATAGCATGTGAGTAAAACAACTTAATAATCACCTTTTATTTCAAACGATAACGACGATAATCGTCAGAAAGGTGTAACATCATCAACATAGAACTAATTATTTAATGATCATCCTTTAATTCAGATCGATAGTCGGTAGACATGTCAAAAGTGATCAGCTGAGAAATTATTTATTATTGCTCTTGTCATTTGTTTATCTTTAAATACGACGTTTGCCATGGGCCAATAAATTGTAGGCAGACGACAATATCAACTGTGTATTCCAAGTGTCTACGCATGATTGATCCAATATTATGCGTGAGCGAACTCAATAATGATTGGCCAGCTACCACGTGCGCTTCAATAACAATAAGGTCAAGCGATGTCTCATGTTCTGGTGAAGAACGGTTTTCGTTTATTGTTCAATTTGCGAACACTTTTAATGAAACAAAGAGAAAACTATAGAAAACCAGCCTGGATTTAATTGGCGGATAATTTCAATGAAGATTTGAGATGAGATGAGATTTTAGCATTTTCGCAAATCAGAATTTTCTTGAGCCAATTTCTCAATATTTTCGCAAATGGCTCAAATGGCGAACGACAGCCCGAGCCCTGCTTTTCATGAAACTTGCAACATGGATAGATGGCAATATGATCATTATGCACGTCATTTCATTTTTGTTCCTACCTCAAAAATTGTGGTTACTATGGCAACCAACAAATAATTATGCTAAAAATGATGGAATTTCTGACAATGGAGGAGCCGGTAGGGGACCATATTGCTTGACAATAGCCTTGTTTTGCATAGTCTTTCAATTTTCCACGGAGTTTTGGCCAAAAACAATAAAACTTGTAACAATTTGTATGTCCCCCACTATAGTAAAGGGGGACATATGGTTTTTGCCCTGTCTGTTGGTTGGTTGGTCTGTTGGTTTGCGCCGACTTTAACATTTGCAATAACTTTTGCAAAATTGAAGATAGCAACTTGATATTTGGCATGCATATGTACCTGCACATTTTGAGTGGTGAAAGGTCAAGGTCATCCTTCAAGGTCAAAGGTCAAATATATGGGTCAAAATCGCTCATTTAATGTACACTTTTGCAATATTTGTATATTCAAGATAGCAACTTGATATTTGGCATGTATGTGCATCTCATGGAGCTCCACATTTTGAGTGGTGAAAGGTCAAGATCAAGGTCAGAGGTCAAATATATGTGGCCAAAATCGCTCATTTTATGAATACTTTTGCACTATTGAAGATAGCAACTTGATATTTGGCA
Organism: Dreissena polymorpha; assembly: GCF_020536995.1. Classification (NCBI taxonomy): domain Eukaryota; kingdom Metazoa; phylum Mollusca; class Bivalvia; order Myida; family Dreissenidae; genus Dreissena; species Dreissena polymorpha. The sequence continues at coordinate 5,707,567 of NC_068368.1, read as the reverse complement.
TGCATGTGTATCTCATGGAGCTGCACATTTTGAGTGGTGAAAGGTCAAGGTCATCCTTCAAAGTCAGAGGTCAAATATATGTGGCCCAAATCGCTTATTTTATGAATACTTTTTGCAATGTTGAAGATAGCAACTTGATATTTGGCATGCATGTGTAACTTATGGAGTTGCACATTTTGAGTGGTGAAAGGTCAAGGTCATCCTTTAAGGTCAGAGGTCAAATATATGTGGCCCAAATCGCTTATTTTATGAATACTTTTGCAATATTGAAAATAGCAACTTGATATTTGGCATGCATGTGCATCTCGTGGTGCTGCACATTTTGAGTGGTGAAAGTTCAAGGTCATCCTTCAAGGTCAAATATATTGGTCAAAATTGCTCATGTAATGTCACTTCTGCAATATTGAAGCTAGCAATTTTATATTTGACATGCATGTGTATCTTATGTAGCTGCACATTTTGAGTGGTGAAGGGTCAAGGTCAAACGTCATATATGGGGACATAGTGTTTCACAAACACATCTTGTTCTTTTTTTTGTTTGCTAAATGGGCAATTAAGGGGAAGCAATAAGTGATTGATGCTAAACCCACAATTTTTTGTTCTTGCTTGTTACTAATATATTTGTTAACTTTAGTTGAAGCCAGTCCAGCAAAGAAAGGAAGGCGAGGGAAGCCAGCAACTCCAGCCAAGAAAACTCCAGTCAAGAAGGCAGCTGCAGCTGAAAAGGCATCTGTGGTAGTTGTAGATGTACCGACTCCAGTAGAAGAGAAAGGTGTGTAGCATCTGGGGTTGTATTAACTAGAATAAAAAAGGAATAAAATGACAGGAGTCTAAGAATGGATATTCAAATCAATAGATAAATTTCAAATGCAGTTTTCATTAAGTGGGATATAAACTTATGTTATAATTGTAGTTGCAGCCAGTCCTGCAAAGAAAGGAAGGGCTACAAGGCGAGGAAAGCCAGCTTCTCCAGCTAAGAAAACACCAGTAAAGAAGACACCAGTTAAGAAAACACCAGTAAAGAAGACAGCTGTAGCTAAGAAGACACCAGAAGCCATATCAGCACCTGCAACAGAAGTTAGTGTACCAGCACCTGTACAAGAAGAGAAAGGTTTAACAGATTTTCTGATTCATAGAATGTTCCAAGGAATTGAGATATTGACTCCTTTTGCTTGAGAGTTGGTCCACTCAATGTTAACTTCTTGGCATTGGACTTTTCTTAAAACAACAAGATGATCTATTACAGATTTATTAAAAAATTTAAACTGACAAAGCATGATAGTAACTGTTTATTACATGACATTGAGAATCTTCTTCCATAGATCAATGTCATGTTATTACACATTTATACTTGTCCTGCCAATCTTGAGTTGCCACCCCAGTGCATGGTTGTAATGATTTTTAAATAGACAAAACAAATATAATCAACAACAGTCGAGAGTGCTTGGGTTGGGCATTAAAAAATTGCAACTGCGTGTGCAAGAGGTATGTTTATCAAGTGAAAACAGTTTTCATCAAATGGGATATAAATGTGTATTATAATTGTAGTTGCAGCCAGTCCTGTAAAGAAAGGAAGGGCTACAAGGCGAGGAAAGCCAGCTACTCCAGTTAAGAAAACACCAGTAAAGAAGACGCCAGTTAAGAAAACACCTGTAAAGAAGACGCCTGTTAAGAAGACAGCTGTAGCTAAGAAGGCACCAGAAGCCATATCGGCACCTGCACCAGAAGTTAATGTGCCAGCACCTGTACAAGAAGAAAAAGGTTAAACAGATTTGCTGCTTCTTACATTGTTATGAGGAATTTATTAATTGACCGGTGTTGCTTGAGAGTTCTCTCAGCTGTTTAAACTGAATAAGCATGATGGTAATGCCACTAAATGTGGATTACAGGAAGGGTTGAGTTTCTAATTCCATAGAGCAAATCCAGTCTTTAAACATGTACTCTTGTTTGACATTGCAGTTGCCACCCCAGTAATAGCCAAGCTCACAGGCGGTCGCCGTGCCAAGGTGGTTGTTAGTCCACTTAAGAAAAGCACAAAATCTGCCAAGAAATCCCCCACTCCTGCCAAGAGGGGTAGAGCTGCAACGGCTGCTGTCCCTTTACTGGAAACAGCTGCTGAACAAGTCACAACAGTGCAACAATCGGCACCAACTATGGAGAAAGGTGAAGGCTTGTTGTATATTTGAGATTAGAACAATGTTTTTTATTCTATGGAGGTTATTGTAGGATTTTAATAAAAGCACATACTGGTAGCCGATACTTATTCAAAGTATAGTTAATTGTTACCTAAAAATACTCTTAATTGAAATAAATTATAAAATAACAATTTTCAGTTTCTACCCCAGCTAAGGCGTCTCCAGTAAAGAAGGGCCGTTCAACACGCCGTGGTAAGGCTGCAAGTCCAGTCAAAAAGACCCCTGTCAAGAAGGCACAAGCAACAAAGGCTGCACCTAAACCTGTTACTCCTGTTGTGCAACAAGAAGCTATTAAAGGTTTGTAGTTAAAAGCAAAATATCAAGAACAAAACATGCTGTAAGTTTACATAGACCCAATATTTTTCCTGAAGTATCCAAAACCAATGTTAGGTGCAGATATGTCTATTCAACTAGATGTCTTTTTGCATTATTTTATATCTTGAAAGTTTTATGTGCTTTATTGCAGCTTCTTTTCAAGCGTGTTTTAACTGTTATTTTTGTGAAATTTAATGATAAAATCCACTTTTCAACTTTACAGTGAATTCCCCAGTTAAGTCCTCTCCAGTAAAGCAGGGCCGTACAACAAGACGAGGAAAGGCTGCAAGCCCAGTCAAGAAGACACCTGTCAAGAAGGGACAAGTAACAAAGGCTGCACCTAAAACTGCTACACCTGTTAAAGAACAAGAAGTTATTAAAGGTTTGTAGCTTTTACTAGAATAATTATGACATAAAATATATGTAGCTGGTTTGGGGGGTCACATCTCAGGACCTGACCTTTCCAGGACCTAGGAACCTGAAAAAAAATCTTTGGGATGGCCCTGATGTTCTTCTTTATAAGTTGAAATGGTTTTGTGTGGTTTTTAAACTAATTTTGACTAGCTTAACTGTTATATTTTAAACTTACCTTCACTGCCTAAACTTAACCTGTTTTGAATAATTTTTCAGTTGCTACCCCAGCCAAGGCCACCCCAGCCAAGAAGGGACGTGCAACAAGGGCTGCACCTAAGCCTGCTACTCTTGTTGTTGAAGGTATGATGAACTTTTAAAATCTGTATGCTTATTGTTTAAATGGTGTGAAAAACATGGATATCAAGAACATTATTATCCATTCATAACCTGACTGATTAAAACTGAGCATATATCAGATGACAAAATAAATTAATGCTTAATTTAACATTTCAGGTGTTACCAACTTTTATATTATACCGTTATACGATTTGCATTTTATTTGTAATTTAATAAATTCATTGTATAATCTGGTTTGCTCTCTAGCACCTACTGTAGAGAATACCAGCCAGAAACGGAAAGCAGAAGTTGTGGACACTGTTCCTGCTAAAAAGGGCAAAGCAGCATCTGCAGAAACTTTTGTGACAGCAACAGGTAGGAATTTCTCTGTATATTTGTAATTTTGTAGCCCCTAAAACAAAGTTTGAAAGGAGTAAATAGAAGACTGTTAGTTGGTCGGTTAGCATCATAAAATATTCTATCTAATTTAAGGGAGCAAATTACTGCATTTCTCTATTAGTTGAATTGGAACCTTAAAGGGATCTTTTCACGGTTTGGTAAATTGACAAAATTGAAAAAAGTTGTATCAGATTTGCAAATTTTCATTTTAGTTATGATATTTGTGAGGTAACAGTTTTACTGAACATTTACCATAGTCCAATATAGCCATTATATGTATCTTTTGACAATTTGAAAACCTAAAAATTATAAAGCGTTGCAATGCAAAACGATTGAATAATTTGGAGAGTTCTGTTGTTGTCATTTAAATTTACGAAATTACGAAGATTGCTTATATAAGGTATTAAATACTTAAATTGTGTATACCCGGCATAATAGCCGAGAGGGCTAATGGGTTTTTTCTTCAGACTAACTCCAGGACTCCTGGGGTCACTGGTTCGAGCCCTGGTACCGGCTACTTTTTTTTCCTTTTTTAAATTTTATTCTTGATTTTTTACTGGAGCTTTTAAGATGTTTACATTTATCAATATAAAGCATTTAATGACAAATTTCAAAATCTGTGAAAAGGCCCCTTTGTGTCTTAACCCTTAAGTTTAGATATTCAAGACATCTGTTGAAATGCTCAGTAATCCACATGTTCTTTAGTATTGTGCCCTTGAACCTTGCCTGCTAGCTTTGTTGGTAGAAGACTGAGCTATAAATCCCATATCAAGAGTTTGATATTTGGGTTCGACAGAAGATAGACCTAATGAAGACTACAAAATATTTTATCTAATTATATAATTCAGATGAAAATCAATCACGTTTCAACAATATTGATCGTGTTTTGTTTTGTAGAGCCTACTGTTGTGGTCTCTCCTGCAAAGAAGGGGCGAGCAGCGACAAGGCGTGGAAAGGCAGCTAGTCCTGCAAAAAAGGGGAGTTCTACAAAAATTGCCCCAGTAGTTGCAGCACTTGTGGCTGAACCAGAGCCTGTCATAGGTAAGGGATATAGATTAATTTTAAAAATCAGCTTTTAAATGAAATGATAAGGCCCATAAAGCTAATTTAATATTTTATCACCATAGTTTCTTAGAAATCTTAGCCCATGCAATGCAAATAAAGCAAGACCTGTCAAATGCATTTTTTTGGTAATGGAGGATAAACAGAATATATATTACAATATTTCCAAACACCAATACTTATTAACATTTTGTTCCCAGTGACCGTGGTAAAAGCAAAGCCAGGAAAGAGAAAGGCTGCTGAACCAGGGGTAGCAGCATCTCCGAAGAAAGTTAAAGCAGCACCTCAGCCATCTGTTAAAGCTGGTATGTAATGTGAATGAAAACTTGAATGTATCTTGTAGTGTTTAGCGTAAGCTTGGCAATGAAATCCTATTAGATAATTATACCCCCACAAACGAAGTTTAGGGGGGTATATAGGAGTGAGCTTGTCTTTCGGTCTGTCTGTCGGTCTGTAATAAGCGTCAGCTCTCTTATTCAAGTTGTTTTCATCCGACCTTCACCAAACTTGGTCAGATGTTGTATCTAGTTTACTTCTAATTGGTCAGACATTAAACATGTACATTGCTACTACTTGGTAATGGTTTGTGTGTTTTTATAGATTTGATGCTTAGATCATAAAGTGTGTTCATTAAGTTTTCTTCTGCAGAGTCTGCATCTTGTTTTTGTCACAATTCGAGTCAATACATATTTTCACATATTATTGTTTTGCCATGGGTTCATTCCTTTGTTATTTGTAGATTCGCCAGTGAAAGCCAAGCGTTCAACCAAAGGTAAAGAAGCTACCCCTAAAGTGAAGAAAGAGAAGCTGGCTGTCAAGAAAGCAACTCCTGCTAAACGCGTCACAAGGGCAAGAAGATAAAATGTTCATTCACAGTGTACAAAAGTGTAAAAAATCATATCTTTATTTTTACTTACCTGTACTTGTAACATTTTGTAAAGAAGTCAATGCATCAAAATTGTAGTTTTTAAGTGAGGGTTTTCAGATTTTGTTATTCTAAATAAACGCTAACAGTAACAGTTCACTTGGGAATTACTTGTACTTGAACCTTCTCTGAGCTGCTTTTCAACTGACAATATTAAATTGTTAGTGGTTTGGTAAAACAAATATATAAAAAAAATACTTGGGACTTTACCTTATTAAAATGTTACAGTGATTGCATGACTTCTGTATTTATATGCATGTATATAGAATGTATTTATTGTGTTTGCTCTGTGTCTATTTTCTATTAATTTTATGATTATTATTTGTTCAATTTATATGTGTATTTGGAATGTAAATTCAAACATTATCACTTGCTATGTCACTATGTGCCATTCAATGGATTCTGTAATTTGCTTAGGTTATGGCTAAATCAAATCTTACTGCAAAGTGTATGTTGGTAAAGGATAGATGTCCATATTTTAACTTATATATTTTAATGTTTACCAACTTATATTTTTTAATGTTTACCAACTTTCTTAACATAGTCCAGAGTTTGAAAATATTAATGTAAACTGATTTTTCTTCATATTGACAATTGATATCAGAATCACTTTTGATTGTTGCTTGTTGCACTTTGGAATGGAATTAGTGAAATAAATGAAGGATGTTTAGATATAATACACATATACTCACACTCTTACTAGAACTAATTGCACATACTGTATATTGAACAGGCGGGGTGTTGATCTCGATTTTTTTTAATTATGTCTTATGGAGTCATTTTAACATTAGTTTTAATATCTTGTCATATAACAGATTCTCATTTGTACATATTCTCATCTCATTATCATATGTATTATGGGGTCATTAAATTTTAAAATTCATGTCATGTGTATTTCATCGTCTTAAATCTGTATTTTATTGTTTTTAATAACACATATATGGAATTTAGTCTTGTATTTAGCTCTAGAAAGTTTTCTTGATTAGTTTTGTAATATGTTGTACTTGTGTCTGCCTTGTCCAAGAATAATTTATTCATAACTTCCTATATCATCATTTAAAAATATTTTCATTAAATTCATTATGATTCATTTGGTATGTAAATAACTAAGTGCAGTAAATTGTTTCTAAATTTAAAGTTGAATATTACATCTTAATGTTGTTTGAAACAATATTCATTAAAAAAAATGTTCAGCTTTTCTTTATTTAGAGATGTATTGAATGTAGAGGTGTTCTCTTAGATGTCATACATTTTGTATTATCTTCCGATATATTCATCAGGGCATCGAAATAAAATATTCCATAAAATGTTGCTGTTCTTTTTTATTTCTCACCAGCCGTGTTTTGTGAGGGATATTGTTTTGGTGTTGTCCGTCCGTCCGTCACTTTTGTGTCCGGAGCCATATCTTGGAAATGCTTTGGCGGATTTCATTGAAACTTGGTATGGATCAAATGGCATTCTAACCATCTGTTAATATCGAAGTTATGGCCCTTTGTATTTTGAAAAAAAAAAATGCTTTTAATATAAGCTTAGATGAAGCTTTATCTCCATTAACACATGAAACTTGCCATAGTTGATCTCAATCATCCGGGGTGCTTCACATTCAACACCCATAATCCTAGGGGCTAAGGTCAAGGTCACACATTGAGGTTTAAGGAAACAAATTTGATGAACTATTCATTATTTAGTGATTCCTTGACTATGCATCAATTGATTCTGTAATAACTGTCCACAATTGTTCTCCCATTATCTATCAGTGTCAAATAATATAAGATCCATGTTGCTAGGGTCATGGTCAGTCACATTTTGATTAAATATGCCTTATTTGGTAAGGATTCTCAAAATGTCCTGATGTGATTGTTCTCAATTAACGGGCAGTGCAAGACCTGTGTTTTTGACCAAAGTCAAGGTCACGCATTTATAGAAATATTTATTTAGCCATTATTTTACTATAAATCGGTGGATTCTGTAATAACTTTCCATAATTCTGCATCTTCCCTTGCTGTGTGTCATATCGATGATCACAATTCAAAATGCCGAATTTACAAAATGAAGTTTTCAGGGGACGTATTTTTGTTAAACATTTCTTGCACTAAATCAAATATTATTTTTAAAGTGTGTCATGATGGAGAATGTTCGTATGGTATTAATTTGATTAATTTATTATACCCCCACTAAACGAAGTTTAGGGGGGTATATAGGAGTCAATGTGCCTGTACCACGTAACTTTTTCGGCTTTGTGTGGGACAATCGGATGTCAACAAACCATCGCTTCAGGTACGTTTCTGATAATTTCTTCATTAATTCAAAACCATTTTCAAAAAAAAAAAGACGAGAGCCCGGTCATTGTCAAAATACACAACTGTGTTAAGTTTGCGCAAAATTAATTAAGTATTTTTCCAAAAAGTGCAACCGCGTGTTTGAACCACACAAAGTGAAAGGCTATGTGTGGTTTATTTGCTATTCAATCGACACAAACGTTCATTATAATATTGTTGAAGGTTTAAAAAATAGGGCGGACAATTGTAATTCTTCATAGAGAAGCTACATATATTGTATGTTTGCGCATAAACATCTGAATCGGAGTCTGTGTATAAAAATGCAATAATGCTATGTGTGGAGCACATGTTTGAAATGCTATGTGTGGTATGCAAGAATTTTCCCGTCAGTTCTGCATTTAATCTGAACACAGTTTTGTAAGAATCTAAAACATATACTTCAGGTTGTACTGAAAATATATCAAATTAACCAAATGTTACATGATGGAATGCTGAAGTAATAATGTTTAAACAATTTATGTCAAATTAAACATAAATTTTAAATAAAATACACTGCGTAATTGTTATCCAACCAATGGTCTTTTTTAACAAACACGTTGTGTTGATTAACTATAATATTTATTTTTTTGACTTATTGTCTTTAAATAAATATCATTATTGATATTTCTGCCTGATTATAAATTTCGGTCCTTTGTTATAAATGAATGACAAAGAAAGTAAAAGCACTTGCTTTAAAATGGGTTTTACTTCTGTTGTTTTTCAGACTTGACAAGGATTAGTCGAGGGATTTGTAAAGCTTTAAGGCGCGAAGTTTTGTTAGAATTAGATGAACACCATCAAACCACACGGAAGGTGTTTATGCGGCAAGTTAATGATCAAAACCACAGTGACAGAGACGGACCCAGCTTCATTCTGTGATGTTTACGGAAAGCTATTTCAACTAACATTGCAAACATACCATTTAATATGTATTTTGGCATAATCAAAACAAAGTGTATGTATTGATATTTGTGTATATTTATGTGTTTTGTATCTATGTTATTAATGAAATTGATAAGATGAATATAAAATCTGAGTATATATGTTAATAAACAATTGTTTCATAACAAATAACAATATAAATCCAAGATGATTGTTTGTGATCTATTAAGTTCATTTACCGGTAGTTTCCAATATCATCTCCATATGAATATCTTAAGTATATCAAACTAAACACTTCATTAATAATAACATTGCTTTATAACCAGCATGCACATGTTACAATAGAAATTAAAGCACCAAGTACATAAAGAAGTACATAAGTATTCGCAAAGTAACAAATCTTGCTATACAAACATATAAATGATCTAATTAACACGTAACAAATGATCATCGCAAAAAAGTCTTTGCTTTGGGGGTTTATTATATTAACAAGCATATTTAATTGTATTAATACTTCACGAACTCAATTTCAAATGAAATCTGAATAACTGAAAATAGTGTAAGATGTTTAATGAAAATACTCATTCGACCCGGTCATGAAAGGGGCTGCAAGAGCTTGTTACCACCGCACCAAGTAATAAACAATACATGTTGTTCAATTTGTTGAATTGTCAAATGTGTATTTAATGTTTACTTTGATTGTTTTCTTTCACTTCAATACTTGCACAATCTGGTAACAAAACAGTCTTTTAAAATTTTGAACATTAACTATATATGACAACTTTTCATTGATCAAGATATCAGTACGTTACGGTGGAACTAAGGTGACATCACCGCTCCAAAAAAAAGGCGGGAAAACACAAGTTATGTTTTCCCGTCGCCAAAAAAAATTAACTCGGGGAAACACAAAATAAGTCTGTTTTCAGGAGTTAATTGTTTTTTGGCGACGGGAAAACAAAAGTTCTGTTTTCACGTCTTTTTTTTTGGAGCGGAAACCACAAGTTCTGTTTTCCCGTCTCTTTTTTTTGAGACTTGAAAACACAATCGCTATATTGTGCGCACAAGATAATCGGCCAATCACAGACGCGGTTTATATGGAGGGAACATTTGAAAACGTCCTGAAGGCAAGTTCTGATATAACAAAACATACTACTACTACTACTACTACTACTACTACTACTACTACTACTACTACTACTACTACTACTACTACTACTACTACTACTACTACTACTACAGCAGCAGTAGCAGTAGAAGGAGGAGGAGGAGCAGTAACAGCAGTAGCGATAGTAGTAGTTGTAGTATTAATAGTAGTAGTAGTAGTAGTAGTAGTAATAGTAGTAGTAGTAGTAGCAGCAGCAGAACCAGCAACAACAGCAGCAGCAGCAGCAATAGTAGTAGTAGTAGTAGTAGTAGTAGTAGAAGTAGTAGTAGTAGTAGTAGTAGTAGTAGTAGTAGTAGTAGTAGTAGTAGTAGTAGCAGCAGTAGCAGTAGTAGTAGTAGGAGGAGGAGGAGCAGTAACAGCAGTAGCAGTAGCGATAGTAGCAGTAGTAGTAGTAATAGTAGAAGTAGTAGAAGAAGTAGTAGTAGTAGTAGCAGCAACAACAGCAGCAACAACAGCAGCAGCAGTAGTAGTAGTAGTAATAGTAGTTGTAGTAGTAGTAGTAGTAGAAGTAGTAGTAGTAGTAGTAGTAGTAGTAGTAGTAGTAGAAGTTGAAGTAGTAGTAGTAGTAGTAGTAGTAGTAGTAGTAGTAGTAGTAGTAGTAGAAGTAGTAGTAGTAGTAGTAGTAGTAGTACTAGTAGTAGTAGTAGTAGTAGTAGTCGTAGTAGTAGTAGTAGTAGTAGTAGTAGTAGTAGTAGTAGTAGTAGTAGTAGTAGTAGTAGTAGTACATATGTAGTAGTAGTAGTAGAGGTAGTAGTAGTAGTAGTAACAGCAGCAGCAGTATTAGTAGTAATATTAGTAGTAGTTGTAGTAGTAGTAGTAGTATGTTTTGTTTTATCAGAACTTGCCTTTAGGACGTTTTTAAATGTTCCCTCCATATAATCCGCGTCTGTGATTGGCCGATTATCTTGTGCGCACAATATAACGATTGTGTTTTCAAGTCTCAAAAAAAGAGACGGGAAAACAGAACTTGTGGTTTTCCGCTCCAAAAAAAAAGACGTGAAAACAGAACTTTTTTTTTCCCGTCGCCAAAAAAAAATTACTCCTGAAAACAGACTTATTTTGTGTTTCCCCGAGTTAATTTTTTTTTGGCGACGGGAAAACATAACTTGTGTTTTCCCAACTTTTTTTTTGGAGCGGTGATGTCACCTTAGTGCCACCGAAGTACGTCTCTTGAAGGTGCTTCCAAAAATACTTTAATCTCCCTGAAAAGAACAAATTACTCATGAAATAAACTGTAAAACTTAAAAAAAAAAAATAAATAATTGCCACGCGTGATATATTAGATAGCTCAATAGGATTTAGATACGAATACATGATTTTACAGAAAAATAAGTTATTGATCCTTTTGTCTATTTGTTTAAATAATGCTGTATTATCTCTTTATGCTTATTTAATAACTCTCGTTACGGTCTTATATGTTTACACATTCCTGAAAAAAGCACACAACCATAAGTTCAATAACACTTTTTGTAATTTTGTTGCAATTATATTCACATGACACCATGCACAAACAATCCTTACGATTTTGTGTAATTATAAGTGCCTCAGTTGGAAGTAACAATTCACTGAAAATTAAAAATTTTGTAACAATCAATTTTATCGAAACTCACAAGAAAAGGTTTGCCGTAACAGAAATATTTTCCTTCCCGTGCGTGGGTGGCTTTGTGTTTGGAGATTCCCGACTGTGTTTTGACCTGTCTACCACACTGTTCCCAAACAAATGGCATTCTACAAGTAAAAAATATGAATATAAATTATCGACAATCATGATAATTTTGAGTAACATGAACGTCGTGATTATCATATTTTAAGCCCGCAAAACAGTACCAACAATGTTTTATTGACCAACTTTTGTTATTTAGACAGACTTAAATATTATTGGTGTTTATGTCAATCTTTCGATTCTCTAGTTTAGTTTGTATACCACACATAGCATTTCAAAAACGTGTCCCACACATAGCATAATTGCATTTTTAAGCACACACTCCGAATCAGAAGTATTTGTGCAAACATACAATGTATGTAGCTTCTCTATGAAGAATTACAATGTCCACCCTATTTTTTAAACCTTCGACAATATTATAATGAACGTTTTTGTTGATTGAATAAAAAATTTACCACACATAGCATTTCAATTCGCGTCTTTTCAAACGCGCGGTTAAACTTTTTGGAAAAAAATACTAAATTAATTTGGCGCAAACTTAATACAGTTGTGTATTTTGACAATGACCGGGCTCTCGTCTTGTTTTTTTTTGTGAAAATGGTTTTGAATTAATGAAGAAATTATCAAAAACGTTACCTGAAGCGATGGTTTGTTGACATCCGATTGTCCCACACATAGCCGAAAAAGTCACGTGGTACAGGCACCTTGGGAGTGAGCTTGTCTGTCGGTCGGTCGGTCCGTGTCCGCTCTCTAATTCTAGTAGTTTTAATCCGATCGTCACCAAACTTGGTCAGAAGTTGTATCTAGATGATATCTAGCCCAAGTTCGAACATGGGCCTTGCCGGGTCAAAAACTAGGTCACGGGGTCCCTTGGTGCGTTTTAAACATTGAGCATGGTTTCCGCTCTCTAATTTAAGTAGTTTTCATCTGATCTTCACCAAACTTAGTCAGAAATTGTATTTAGATGATGTCTAGGTCAAATTTGAATATGGGTCATGCCGGGTCAAAAATTAGGTCACGGGGTCATTTAGTGTGTTTTAAATATTCAGCATGTTGTCCGCTCTCTAATTGAAGTAGTTTACATCTGATCTTCACCAAACGTAGTCAGAAGTTGTATCTAGATGATGTGTAGGTCAAGTTCGAACATGGGCCTCGTCGGGTCAAAAACTAGGTCACAGGGTCACTTAGTGCGTTTTAAACATTGAGCATGGTGTCCGCTCTCTAATTTAAGTACAATGTAGTTTTCATCCGATCTTCATCAAACTTGGTCAGAACTTGTATCTAGATGATATCTAGGCCAAGTTGGAACATGGGCCTTGCCGGGTCAAAAACTTGGTCATGGGGTCATTTAGTGCGTTTTAAACGTTAAGCATGTTGTCCAATCTCTAATTCGAGCAGTTTTCATCAGAGCTCCACCAATCTTCGTCAGAAGTTGTATCTAGATGATGTCTAGGCCAAGTTCAAACATGGGTTATGGCAGGTCAAAAACTAGGTCAAGGGATCACTAAGTGCGTTTTAAACATTGAGCATGGTGTCCGCTCTCTAATTCCAGTAGTTTTCATTCGATCTTCACCAAACTTGGTCAGAAGTTGTATCTAGATGATGTCTAGGTCAAGTTCGAATATGGGTCATGTTGGGTCAAAAACTAGGTCACTGTGTTACGTTTCACTCATTCAGCATGGTGTCTGCTTTTTAATTCAAGTAGTTTTCATCCGATCTTCACCACACTTGGTCAGAAGTTGTATCTAGTTTATTATTATTTTTAATTATTTTTTTAATATTTAATTAAATTAATTATTTAATTTAATTAAGTTAACTGTAAAATGTTTCTTTGTCATTTAGACTTGCATTTATGTGATATTTCGGCAAATTGAACAGCTAATTGTAATACATGTATATGTTGTTTCAATAGAATAAATTATTATACGGTTTTTCATTAGATATAGCAAAGCAATGCGTGTTTTTCTGTTTTACACGATGGCACAGAGCTGACAACCGCAATTCCTAATTTATATTGTGGCCTCAACTTAGTAACTTGTGGGAACAACTTATAAAGTTGAGGGAACAACTTCATAAGATGTGGCTTCAACTTAATAACTTGTGGAAACAACTTTTAAAATAACTAAGTACGTTTTCCCCACAACTTATTAAGTTGAGACCTCCGCTTAGTAACTTGTGGCCACAGCTTCATAACTTGTTCCCACAACTTATTAAGGTGTGGCCTCAACTTAGTAATTTGTTTATTTAACTTATTTTCATATTCCTACAACTAAATAACTTGTGGGAACAGCTTATTAAGTTGTGGCCTTAGCTTAGAAACTTGTGGCGACAACTTCATAACTTGTTCCCATACTTTAGTTGTTAATGCCTCAACTAAATAACTTGTGGGACCAACTTACTAAGTTAAGGCCATTATTTTAAGTTTCACCAATCAGATCGGCCGTTTCCTCTTTACCGTTTTATCACAATTAGTACCCCTTATACAACTCGGTGCTCGGGTTCGAGAGCCGGTCTGAGCACTATCCCTGTTAGCTATAGATCCCTGGTTCGAGCCCTGTCTGAGCACTTGCCATGGATTCCAGATTTGAGCCCCTATCTGAGCAATCGCCAAGTAAGCGGCTGGGTTCAGGGTTCGAACGCTGGTGTGCAAACTAGCCGCATAAGCGACGGATTCCGGTTTCGAATCCAGGCCTGATAGCTCATTTTTAAAGGATGGGTCTTTGGGTTTTAGCCCCAGTCAAAGAACTTTTCCTGCTAGCGACTGGGACCCAAGTCTGAACATTCGCACCCTACGTAACGGGTCCCGGTTTGGAGGCCTTGCCTGACCACTCACCCTGTATGCTATGGGCTCCGGGCTCAAGTCCAGGTTTAAGTACTTACAATTTAAGCGAACTAACCCTGATCCAGGTCCTAGTTTTAGCGCCGGACCCGAAACATGCATGATTTATAGCTAACAGGGCTAGTGCTCAGACCGGCACTCGAACCCGAACACCCATCGCTTGCGAGGCGAGCTCTCATTCCGGGACTCGAAACCAGAAAATGTTGCTTACGGATATAGTGCTCATTTCGGCAACCGGTCGCTTAGAAAGCGAGTGCTCAGTATGGTATGTTAGCGACGGCTGTTTGAGTCCCTGTGTGAACCCGTAGCTTTCGGTGCAAATGCTCAGACTGCGGTTCGCAACCGGAATCCTTCCCTTACTGGGCAAGTGGTAAGACACATGCTTGAACCAGGGATCCAAAGCTTTCAAGGCTAGTACTCAGACTGGGGCTCGAACACGGGACCTGGCACGGTTGGTGCAAATTCTCACATAGGAATTCAAGCCGTCGCTTGAGGGTAATTCCTCAAACCGAGGCTAAATCTAGAGACCCAAAGCTTTCAGTGCTATTGCTCGTACCGTGATTCGAACCCCGGGACCGTCTAAATCTCCTAATTAGCTTTAAGGACTAGTGCCCATACCGTGATTCGAACCCAGGGACCGTCAAAAACTTAGGCATCTAGCACTCGCCACGTAAGCGATGGTTCCCGGGATCGAGTCCCGGTCAGAGCAGTCACCCTTTACAAGAAGGGTCCCGGGTTCGAATCCAAAAACCATGGACCACTCTCTAATGAAGCGAGTGCTCTGGGACTCGAAACCAGGATCTGACGCTTACGTTACTAGTGCTCAGAACGTGGATGGAACCCTGAACTCAGTCGCTAACAAGGCAAGTGCTCGGACAGGGGCTCATTCCCGGGATCCAAAGCTTACAGGGATAGTGCTTAAACCGGCGCTCAAACCCGAACGCACAATAGTACGAGTATAAGGGTACTAACTGTCATAAAACGGTAAAGATGAAACGGCCTATCTGATTGGTTAAACTATGTTGTGGTCCAAACTCAGTAAGTTGTTCCCACAACTTATTAAGTTGTGGTCTCAACTAAGTAACTTGCGACCAGAAGTTATTAAGTTTCATGAACACCTTAATATGTTGATATCTCAACTTTATAAGTTGTAGGAACAAGCTATTAGTTGTGGCCACATGTTACTAAGTTAAGGCCTCAAAAAGGCCTCAACATTCTATATTATTTTGATCTATGTTTGCGTTCATCAATGCTATACAATGTACATCAATGAATTATTCTATAAGCACAAGTTTACGTTTCGTCAATTTACCTTAAAAATACATGGCTATATTGATACTTTAATATATTAATTAACGCGCAAAATGCCGAAGTTTATTTTTTTCAGCTTCGTTATTTTGACTTCAATCAATTGCGGTTCGTCATTACATAACATGACTTTTTGAAGCTGTTGCGATTGGTTAACTAGTTAGTTATTTTGGTGGTATATGCGCATTGATTTCCCGCTTTGCACAGTATCAAAATCGAGAAATGCCAAAAAATGTAGGTTCGGCATTTTGAATTGGGACCATCGATATGTAAGATTCATGTCTAGGGTTAAGGTCAAGGTTCATGTCTAGGGTTAAGGTCAACGTCACACAATATACTTCATATAAGGTCATACGATTCACATCAAAGGTCAAGGTTACACAAATGCTTCATGTAAGGTCGAACGCTAAACCCCTAAACTGACCAGCATTTTTCCAGAATTATGTATATATCTTTGTATTTAGAAATTACACGATAGATTTTGTGCTCCAACAAGGGAGAGCATATAGTTGCTGACTTGTCTGTCCTTCCTTCTCTTATAATTTTATCTGGAGGAGGATATTGTTTTGGCGTTGTCCATCTGTCCTTTTATCTGGATAAGATTGTTTTGGCGTTGTCCATCCGTCCAGAAAACGTTTGTGTCCAGTAGCATATTGTGGAACTGCTTTCGTGCATTTCAATGAAAACTTGTTTGTACATAAACGCATTTCATTTCTCAAAAAATATATGCATACAATGTTATGTTTTAAGTTTTTTATTTTCCAAAATACTAATGATTCAAACATGTTGGACCCATGTTCACCAACCATTCTTAATTTCTAGTAAATTAAGACTAATTACTCCCCCCCCCGCGCCCGCTTAAGGCGGAGGGATATAGAATAGGCATTGTCCGTCAGTCCGTCAGTCTTTCACAATTTTGAAATTGCTTGTTTACATAGGAATAGAAGAGCTGTAGTTTCTGGCAATTATGTCAGCTCCCTCAGTAGTCTCCTATTGAGAAAATCGAGGGCCATTAATACGACTAGAGCCAATGATAGGCGTCCGGTCAAGCTCTTCCGCAACGCATATGATCGTTAATAATTCACCTAGCCGGGTCATTACATGTATATGAAAAAATACCACCTAACTACCAAAAAATTGCTACAAAAGGTATTTTTAGTGATCCTGGTAGGGTAGAATGTCCTTTATAACATAAAATATTTACCAAAATGGGAACACCGGAAATTTGTTTTTTCAAAGATGGCCGCCTAAACCTATTAATGATGATAACTATATGACTATCCACTCAAATTTCATACTTTCGGTGTCTTAACATAGGTTTCGGGGGTCAAATAACACATCACGATAACACAAATTATGTTGTATATTACGGAACAGAAAAATCCAACATTGCGTCCTAATGACCGCTAACACAATACCCGCAAGTGCATAACTATTGACTGTAACGTGTTGTTCTTTTTACTTTATTTTATTAAAAATAATGTTTCATGTTTTTATAAATATTAATCCAAAACTTTGTATACAAACGTCTGATTTTGAAGGTCAAGCTTCATAAACAACACAATATAAATACAGACTACCATTGTACAAACATATCAGACCTGCGTGCCCTAAACCTGCCTGATACTTGTTTTTTTAGGTTGTGTCAACAACGCAATTATATTGTGCCCATATACAGAAGTTATGAGATTTGAGAATAATGCAGTGGATTTTGTGGAACCTAATGTCCTGGGTAGTTATATAGATTTATTGGAGATGTCTTTTCTCTTAGCCGCTAATAATGTTGACTACACTATTATCAAATTGATGGCAACGGTACTTTTCATAGGATGGGTGTCATTGCATCAATAACCCCCGGAAAACGGACGAACGTTTTGATTCCGCGAATAGAGACATCAGAGCTGAACACTAGAAATAAGACAAAAATGCTTATTTTTGAGTACCGGTTGGCAAGGCATGTTTGTGTGAGTTAGTATTCGAGGACCTGCCGCGATTTCTGGATTATGACCAGAGGGTCGATTCATTGTTGGAAGTCTCCTTCAGCATCAGACAGGCAACACCGAATTGGCAGGGAATGATGCATGCTTTGTCTATATAATCCGTCTTTGCTTCAGTTGGGCACTTCAATCACCTGCGATCTGCTTATTGATATCATCAGAAAATTAGCAGCCTAGAGGAAACGCACCCAGACGTTTATCGAAAGTTCGTTGACGGTTTTCACGTTTTTCGTACGAGCACTCAGTGCTTGGCTGGGCTAAGCAGTGATATAGTCATTGAGCAAACATTGATTAGTTCTCTTAAGAGCACAGGTGGTCTTACTCGCGGCAGTGGGATGACCTAGGGAATGCAAAACCCGTGGATCCTTCTTGCACCTTTAACATCCGAGTACAACTGTGCGATGCAGGATTTCACACACCTGGTATATACTGTTCTACGATCCCACAACACAAAGACTCAACTGAGGCTTGCATCAAAAGAGAAATACTTCTGAACTCGAGAAAATGCAGACATTGGCTGGGTCAGATGTGAACGTGCATGCATTGCAGGAGTTTGGGAACATGAACGTAAGAGGTATCATAGGAAAGTCGGCGATTGCTTATACATTTATTATAAAAGACAGAGCAGCCAAAACTCTTGGGAATAGCTGCACCGTTAATATTGCTAAAGACCGTGCTATTAATCACACCCTTCTGTTCCAGCGCTTCCAGGTAACCTTTCCCTTGGAGACATATTGTCGTATGAACTGAGCTCCCATCCTCATTCCCTCTTTGAAGCCAATAACATACTGATTAAAGCAGACAAGCCTCAGATCATTCAGGCAATTCGAGATCATGCTGCAAACGCATCAAGTGAGGCTGAAACAGATTGCTACGTGCTTGATGGTGGCTTTTTACTTCATAGTTTACAATGGAAAAAGGGCGAGTCTTATGCAGGTTTTACTGTAAGGCATTATGGACAAGCGACAGTAGTTTTGATGGTTACGAAGACGGTCCTTCTATCAAAGACAATATACACCAGAGACGAGAAAAAAACGTGAACCCAATTGTGAGTTTCACCAAAGAAAAAGAATGCTATTGCAAAAGGAAGGACTTTTTGTCTCGTGGCCAAAACAAGACAGGTGTGATTGCTCTGATCAGCACAGCTCTGATTAAAAGGGTATGCTATGTCGTTGTGTTACTAGGGGATGCAGACGTTGATATTGTAAAAGCAACAGTGGAACAACCCCCCTCATAGCAACAAAATATTAATCTACGAGGATACACATTTACTGAATTTGCTCCTGCATTTCTCCGAAAGTGAAAATTAGACCATCTTCTTCCGCTCTGATGTAAACAGTCAAAGGAACACAAAGTGTATAAAAAAACTTTAAAGAACTTTAAAGAGAACACGTGTGCAATGAGTTGCTCTTTGTTCCTGCTAACAGAGGCTAAGATTCAACTTTAATGATTTTCTTCGGCGGTAAAAATTCAGTCTTTCGGAAATTAATAAAACCTGTTCTTATCATGAAGTCATGTGACAGTTCATTCCTCCTGCCAACAATAGATCGATCATCAAGCATTTGTCAATATTTGATATTTCCTATTTAGACTTGTATCAAATATCAAATATTGACAAATGCTTGATGGTCGATCTATTGTTGGCAAGTCCGATGATTCCGTAGAATCACTGCGCCATAATATTTTCACAAAAAAGTGGCTACTGCCGAAACATTCGCCACTCCTGAGCGACTACCCCCACATCACATGCAACATTATGTCATAGCCAACGAGTATACTATCAAATTATGCCATGATGGTATAAATGGGGATAGAAAATACAACGAAACCCACTGAATGGGGATGAAAACAGGAAAACGACCAATAAATTCCAATCATGACCCAAAGCCATGCTGCACTTGAAGAACTATTGAAAATAATCCACTGTAATTGTTCTGTAGGATAAAAATCCTATCAATGCAGCTGAAGACTGGAATCCCCTGCACTGCTGTATGTGACCCTTGCCAAACTGAAGACTGTGACAATCCAAATAATTCACAGGAGGTCTGTACTGAAGACGAGGAGGACGACACCGATACTTTAACGCTATGAGACAAAGGTGATTGTGTATAAGGTGACAGTAGACAGCTGAATGTCATAAATTGAATTTCAATACTGTTTTATTTTACTGCTTAGTGATGTCAACAATTCAATCAAAATGTTCCTCGTCTCGAAAACTATGGTGTTTTATATACATTGTACAAATCATCACCTTTAAGTCAAACGGTACGGACTAGTGTATATTTATCTGACTAATCCCCGTAAATTGATTCTTGACTCAACTTCCCTACCAAATCATTATTACGTACCTATGCTTAACATTGAATTTATAATGCACCTGTTATGACGTATTACGCATGTCATAACTAAATATTCTGGATTTTCGTAATAGATTATTGGAAACTTGAATAGGGATAAAATTAATCCGTTTGACTAGCCATTTGATTTTTTCAATTGTGTTTATGGTTCGAATGGTGCGATGGAATTTTACGTTTAAATTGGTTGCTTTAAACAAATATTGATAGGATAAGCGCCAAAATAGAAGTGATTTTGTTTTGTAAAAGAGGACTGGAATAAAGTTTTCAGTGAGGTAAAAATTTCGTTTTTTTCATTTTATTCAATTATTTCTCTTTCAAGCTCGTCGAGCCTATCTATGCTTTTAGTTATATTCAGAATTTTCATGAATTTATTGGTTCACATGATATTTTCTGTATTCAGTAATTTTGAGTAAGGCCTCACTGAATTTAGACGCCATTTTGTTCAGTTGAAGTCGCGGTATAGTATAATTTTCAGATATATATTTCGGCACGGGGCCGATATATTATATCCGGCGAATACGAATAACGTCTCGCTCGTGACGTAAATTTCTTATTGTTTATATAAAAATATTGTAATACTGTCCTATATGGTTATTCTATTAAGATATCTTATTGATATCGGACAAGCATACAATTGTATTGGTTTAACACTTAGGGTTAACGACAGAATATAACTTTTAACATTTACGTTATCACAAAGTTAAAAAAATAAGTAAACTTGAAAGATCCAGAGATAACAGGCATTTCAAGCACATAAAGGTGACAAGTTTGCAAAACGGAACATCATGGACAATGACATCGACACCATCACCTAAAACATCGAAGAGGTACTATTGTCATCTGCCGACGAAGTTTTTGGGAGAGAGAGTTGAGAGAGAACAAGCCATTTATGGCGACCGACATCAGAAACCTCTGTGACGAAAGAAGAGAGCTGAGGCATGAGAAATACACCAGCCTGGAGTCTAGGGCAGACTACCAGAAAGCGATTATGGAGTTGGAAGGAAGAAGGAAGCATACGATAGAGGCCAAGGAAGAGTGGATTAAGTAGCAATGTATCAACATTGACATAGTTAATGACCACATACAGCAGTATTAAGACCTTCAGCACCACCAAGACCCTCGCAAAGATCTGTCAGTCCAAGGAAAGTGTTTTAGCAGACGCTAACGGGAACCTCCTGACCTAGAGTGCGGAAATTCTTAACAGGTTGACTGAATACTACAAAGAACTTTAAAACTACTCGCTTTAGCCAGACCTCAGTCTTTTTCCGAACGATCCCAAATTAGAACCGGACGATGAAAGTTAACCACCAGCTAAGGCAAATGTGGAGGAGACATTGCGCAGTCTGAATGCTGGGAAATCTTAGGGAGTGGACAACGGCCCTGCCGGGCTAATATAGCCCATAGAAGTTGCAACGACTTCAGCAATGACAACACTATGTCAGAGTATCTGGGAGGGTAAGTGGCCCAAGGAGTGACCGCAGTTTCTGGTTATCCTCATACAGAAAAAAGCGCAACCTCAAGCTGTGCGAGAACTACCGCATCATCAGCCCGCAACCTCAAGCTGTGCGAAAACTATCGCATCATCAGCCTCGTCGCATCTCGACAAAGACATGATTCGCATCATCATCGTCCAATTGAAAAGACAGGCCGATGATCTGCTGGCGGAGGAGCAGACTGGATTCAGAGGTTTGTGGAGATCAGCGACACAGGGGGCCGTTTCAATAAACATCGTAATAAACGTTTACGATACGATACATTTTACGAAGATGCATAATTGCTTAAGTCCATATCATATGTTTATAATTTTTCAGTACTTACTTACATTGGCATCTCTAGCGCCCTATATATTTGACGAGCATAGAGAGCTTATTCGTCTACTTGTTAAGATTACATGTACACAATTCTCTAGTAAGTTAACATTGTCGTACGATCGTTTATGAAACGACTCACAGATCCTTGACTCCAGGAAATGATTGACGGACACCTGCAACACCAACGTGAAATCTTCAACAACTTCAACGACTTAAAGAAAGCGTTTGACCGCTATGGCAGGCTCTGAGTTGACTGAACATTGACGAAGGGCTGGTTCAAGTCATTTAATAACTCTTCGGAAACGCCAGCGGCGCAGTACTTCTCGGTGAGTTCTTCATGAAATCAGTGGGCGTCCGACAGGGATGTTTGCTGTTCCCTGTACTGTTAAACAATTTCCTGAAAACGATTATGCAGGAGAACCTCCAAGATCACCACACCTCTTTCTCAATCGGTGGGAGACCGATATTCAAATTGAGGTTCGCTGATGATATTGTCATGTAAGGCACCAGCAGTGAACTACATACATCACCATGCACGGCAAGACGTCAGAAGCAGTGACCAGCTTTAAGCACATACAGACCTAGCAATAATTGCTATTGGGGCCATAGAGCTCGAGTCCACGGTCAAATAATATTGAAAAAATTATATTGGAGTGTTTATGCAAAATTATAGCGAGCACTTAAAAACTAACCATGGGGAAAAACTACTGCAACGGCAAAATAGATCAGACTTGTTCACAGGTCATATTTTATATTTTAAAGAAGTCATTTAGACTATTTGCTGACAGAGCTGTAGAACTAGAACATGTGCAATACTCTTAACTAATTAAAATAAGAAAAAAATCGATTAACAATGTTTCCTATATTTATATTTTAACCATTCTTGATGTGAGCCATTCCAAACTTCATAACGTAGTGTAAACTCAATGTTGCAATACACGTTTTCTACCAAATTGTCGATGATACGTCTTACATGAACACAAGTTTTCTTATTTTATCGATTTCAGTCGTTGAAAATCAATACACCAAACCATATTTCTAACAAGTTTCTTATTCATTAGCAGTATTTCGCTTGGTTGAATCTGAGGAAAACACTCTTTTTTAAATATTAAACATTTGTTTGTCACGTTGCCAGTAAGGAACAGGTCACGATAAACATTAAGATTTATTATTACTGTTGATGCGGACATAATTGTTGACATTGTAATAAATTTTTAGGTATTTTAGATGCGTCAGTGTCAACAATTATGTAAGCATCAACAGTGAACACGGCGTATTCTTGTTTGCAAGTCCTGATAAAAACACGTATAACTTGCATCTGATATCTCGCCCTTTGAACACGATCGTCGCACTTTTCGAACGCGACCGTCGCCCTTTATGAACGCGACCGTCGCCCTTTTAAAGGCGATATTATTACAGCGATATTTGAACAGTACAAATATCGCGTGTCGCCGCGACTGTCACGCAAAATATTGAGTATCGCTTCGTGCGTCGTTCGTTGTGGTCTGAAATTAGACCACGATACACGAGATTCGGATAATATAGGCGATATTTGAATAAATAAAATATTGTGCGTCGCCGCGACTATCGCGCTAAATATCGTGCATCGCACGTCTATAATCTCGCCCTTCTTTCATCAAGGGCGACACACGACACACTTCGATGCACGATATTGTGCGCGACAGTCGCGGCGATACACGATATTTTGCGCGACAGTCGCGGCGACGCACGATATATTTTTACACGATATATCGCCATTTGGGCTAACTACACAAGGGTGATATTTCGTGGTACATTCTCGCGCGTCGCTTCGTATATCGCGCAAAATATCGTGCGTCGCCGCGACTGTCGCGCAAAATATCGTGCGTCGCCGCGACTGTCGCGCACCATATCGTGTATCGTATCGCTTCGTGTGTCGTGTTTCGCCCTTGATGAAAGAAGGGCGAGATTATAGATGGCACTATCCAGATTCAGTAGAAATAAGACCGTGATGCACGAGATTCGGATAATATGGGCAATATTTGAATAATAAAATAACGTGCGTCGCCGCGACTGTAGCGCAAAATATCGTGCGTCGCTTCGTGTTTCGTGCGTCGCCTTTTTAACGTGAGACACGACACACGAAGCGATTCAAAAAGCTTTTGATTTAGTAGATCATGTAATTCTGCTGTACAAACTAAAACTTCATCACTTTTCAGATGGTACTTTGTCCCTTGTTCGTTCTTATCTTAGTCAAAGACAACAATGCGTTAAACTAGGGACTAGTTTTTCTACCCCTCTAACTATTAAGAGTGGTGTCCCTCAAGGTTCTATTTTGGGCTCTCTCTTGTTTCTAATTTATATAAATGATATAGGTTTATTACTAAACCAATCAGTCATAGACTTGTACGCTGATGACTCGAGTATATGCTACAGGGTCCAATCCTTCCGAAATTCAGACTAACTTACAAAATGATATTTATTCCATACAAAAATGGTGCACTCTCAATAACATGATGATAAACCCTAATAAATCAAAATGCATGCTTATTGGCTCAAAACAAAAAATTAAGAATATCGACCTTAATCTAAAAATAGATAATAATGCTATTGAGAATGTCACTAGCCATAATATTTTAGGACTTTATATCGACAAACATCTGCAATGGAAAGTACACATTGATAAAACATGCTCTAAAATAAGCAGCAAAATATCTCTGCTAAAAAAGATATCAAATTATCACTTTTGATATGAAGAAATTATTTCATAATTCAAATATATTCTAACCAATTTCGATTATTGTTGTATGATCTGGGGCAACGCTAATAAAACCAATTTAACAAAAGTGAATGTTTTACAAAAACGCGCAGCGAAAGTAATTCTACAAAAGCCAAAAAGAACACCATCCACAGATTTGTTTTTACAACTTAATTGCCTTTCGTTTAATATTAGATGTAAATACCACACGGCAATCTTAATATATAAATTTGTCAACAATCAGACTCCGGAATATATTAATGATATTATAACTTTTTCTCAAAATCTCAACTTTAACTTAAGATCTGCCACCCATAACGATATTGTTAATACCAAAGCAAATACAGATTATAAGAAACGAGCTTTTTCATACCATAGCATGCATATCTGGAACAGTTTACCAATTGGATTAAGAATGCCATGCTCTATCTCTGCAATTAAAAGGCAATATAAAGCACATTTATTTTCTAATCAATGATATGTCATGTTATTTTCTAATCAATGTTATTTTATGTGTGTCTGTCTAAAAGACAAATGTGTTATGTATAGGTGTAAGAAAATATTGTTTGAATGTTTTACTTGTTATAGACCTATGTGTGTATGTTTTTTTAAGAAGGCCACATTGTAAAAAAGTATTGATTCATCTGCATAATATGTAAAATGTGTCATTGTTTTAATGTGTACCCTTCTGTAAATAAAGCTTTTATTACTATTATTATTCACGATATTTTGCGCGACAGTCGCGTCGACGCACGATATTTTGCGCGACAGTCGCGGCGACGCACGATGTTTTGCGCGATACACGAAGCGACGCACGGTATTTTGCGAGACATTTGACTTCATTCTGAACAAGCTCACAATAGAATCATTCATCCGTAACGATCGGACGCTTTAGCACGTGGGGTATGTATAGTTTCGTCTGTTTGCACTTGGAAATGGTGAAACAAAATATTATTATAAATTTATTTCAATTTCATCATTTTATGTGGGTTCTTATATGGCAAGCGGTTCGACGCATAATCCCAAGAAACTAGGTTTCTCATGAGAACCTAGGTTTTCAAATGAGAACCTAGGTTCTCATTTGAAAACTTGGGTCCTTGAAGCCATGTGCAATCTTCAAGCGAGAACCTAGGTTTTCAAATAAGAACCTAGGTTCTCATAAAAACCTAGGTTCTCATTTGAAAACTTGGGTTCTTGAAGTTATGTGCAATCTTAAAGCGAAAACCTAGGTTCTCATTCTGAGAACCTAGGTTCTCACGAGAAACCTAGTTTCTTGGGATTGTGCGTCGAACCGAAAGAAACTAGGTTTCTCATGAGAACCTAGGTTCTCATGAAAACCTAGGTTCTCATTTGAAAACGTGGGTTCTTGAAGCCATGTGTAATCTTCAAGCTAGAACCTAGGTTCTCATGAGAAACCTAGTTTCTTGGGATTATGCGTCGAACCGCTTGCCATATTCTTACACCAGGAAAACATAAAATAAATTTAAAACCATGTATGGCTCATATGAATATTCAGAATCGTAACCGCGCATGATTCCATGCTACCCACCCTGATCGTCACGGATGAATGATTTTATCGTTAGCTTGCACCGACCGAGTCAATGATTATATATGCGATTTTGAATGAAAATCTTTACTTTTAAGACAGCTTTGAAAGTTTGAAAAGTGTTGCGTAAGAAAAGTCTCCAATACACTTGCAGGTAACCTGCACTTTGCGAAAATGCAAGCTATACCTTATATAAGCAATTTTCGTAGTTTCACAAAATTTAACGACAAAAACAGAACTCGCCAAATTATTCAATCGTTTCGCGTTGCAACGCTTTATAATTTTTAGGTTTTAAAATCGTCAAAAGATGCATATAATGGCTATATTAGACCATGGTAAATGTTCAGTATTACTGTTTCCTCACAAATATCATAACTAAAACGAAAATTTGCGAATCTGAAACAACTTTTTTCAATTTTGTCAATTTACCAAAGCGTGAAAAGATCCCTTTAAAGCAAATTGAATTGTGTAAAGATACACATCCTTGTAAAAGCAAATGTAAAGCGTTGAATATTGGTCATGACCTAGTGTGGCATGGTCTTGATATAAACACGTTAACTTTATCACAACTAGATTTATCTTCCTGGGTAGACATATTCGCGATTGGATGATAGTTCAACACGGTGTCGAAACGCCTTAGCTGTTCTTTTGGGTTCGTTGACCTTAATATTAAAGGGGCTTTTTCGCGTTTTGGTAATTTGACAAAATTAAAAAAGTTGTTTCAGATACGTAAATTTTCCTTTTAATTATGATATTTGTGAGGAAATAGTAATATACTGAACATTTACCATGCTCTTAAATATCCATTATATGCATCTTTTGACGATTTGAAAACCTGAAAATAATAAAGCGTTGCAACTTGAAACGATTGAATAATTTGGAAAGTTCTATTGATGTCGTTATATTTTGCGAAACTACGAGGATTGCTTATTTAACTAAAATACATCGTCCTCTTGCATGGGTATGGATGGTCGAGTGGTTTAAGCGGGAGACTTTTTACTCCAGAACTCAAGGGTCAGTGGTTCGAGTCCTGTTGAGTGTTACTTTTTTTTCTTTTCTTACTTATAGTCTTGATTTTTTTACTTGGGCTTTTTATATCCAATGTTTACGTTATCAATAGAAAGCATTTAATGACGTACTTCAATACATTCCAAAGTCTGTGAAAAAGTCCCTTTAAAACAAGTTACGTGAAATTGTCATATTCACAATCAGCTCATTTGGACTATAAATTATGTCGAGGCAGGATGTAGGTCAACAATAAGCGTATCGCTATTATTAGCTCTGCGCAGTGAGAACAGATCAATTTACGTCGTCCTCTATGATAACTAATCTATGTACTTTTCTGTAGGGCATCGACCTTTTAACCATCTTGGGGACAATCCAATTTAGTTTATTAGTGCTCCTGAGAAGGTGCGAACAACGTTGTGGTGAATCGGGACGGTCGCGCCCCAAACTCCAGGGAGCGTTTTGGTCCAGTAATCTGGTGTAATCAAAGCTCTGAAATCATGTTACAATATCTATATATATACACATCACGTTTATTCTGAATTAGCAGGCCTTTTTTCTGAATGCAATTTCAGTGCATCGGTTGTAAGCATTAAAACTTTGGGTGACTACCCGCTGAAATAAGATTAGTTTGCTGGCAGCCTTCTGTATTATATTTATTTTCGAAACTTGACATTGTAAACATTTCAAGCAATAACCGACTCTAAACTTCATTAAAATAAATAAATATGTTCACACTTTTGTCTACTACCCATGCTGACATTTGATTCAATTCTCGTTGTATTCAAGAAATAGTTAATTGCATGATTTTAGCTTTTTTGAGTACATACGTTCCAGCGACCCAGATGGGAGTTGGACAATTGCAACAAATTCATGAATATTGTATGAATATCTTCGTATACTGCAACTGCAATTGAGTCGTGTTCTGAGAAAACTGGGCATAATGTATGTGCGTAAAGTGTCGTCCCAGATTAGCCTGTGCAGTACGCACAGGCTAATCAGGGACGACACTTCCGCCTGGACTTGATTTTCGGTAAGTAGGGATTTCCTTGAAACTAAAAAAAAACATAACAGCGGAAAATGTTGTCCCTGATTAGCCTGTGCGGACTGCACAGGCTAATCTGGGACGACACTTTACGCACATACATTATGCCCAGTTTTCTCAGAACACGACTCAATTTATTAGCAATGTCTTTTTGAGCCGATATATACAGGAGAACAGCGTATGTACTAAATACACAAGCAAGTTCGAACTATCAATACGCTCTGAGATTTGGCAATCACGCCATCATTAGTAAGAAAAACATAAATGAACAAATAGACTAGGGATGGGAACTAACTTTTTACTATTGGTTACCAGCACTTAAGGATGTTGGTTGCCCAGCTAAAGAGTAACGAGTCCAGATATATGTACATTTCGTGTCATGTGTACCTACTACATTATTTAAATAAAATAATATATAATTACCTAACATTGCTCACATGACACATGTTTAATGCATGATGTATAATTATGAGCCTGAATTTAATCATTTCCTTTGCCTTTATAATGAATATTATTTAAATTATTATAGATCCATGGTC
Source organism: Dreissena polymorpha (assembly GCF_020536995.1). Lineage (NCBI taxonomy): Eukaryota > Metazoa > Mollusca > Bivalvia > Myida > Dreissenidae > Dreissena > Dreissena polymorpha. The sequence goes on along the minus strand of NC_068368.1, from coordinate 5,678,769 downwards.
GCCAATTTGTATTCAATTTTCATTGCACTGACTTGTTTCAAGCTTAAAAAAATAGTTTCCCAGCGGGACTACAAACTTTTGAAATTGTGTTGCCCATGCCTAAATCTGCTTGCCCCGGGCTCACGGGCAACCACTAATTTCCATCACTGTAGACAGTATAATACAATATTTTTTGTACACAACATGTCCGCCAATTAATCATGCTTTGGCTGCTCAAATTGTTAAGCTTACCTATTGCCGTGAGGTCAACAGCCGATACGCTATGATATTGATTGCCTACATGTGATGCATGTACATTAAATGATTTTAAGTAATTTAATTAGCCATGCATATGACCTAACACACTTACAATCAACTTATCTGAAAGAATTATATTTTAATACAAGTAAACACAAATAATGATGATAATAATAATAATAATAATAATAATAATAATAATAATAATAATAATAATAATAATAATAATAATAATAATAATACGAGTAATAATAATAAAAATTATAATAATAATAATAATAATAATAATAATAATAATAATAATAATAATAATGATAATAATACGAAGAAGATGAAGAAGAACAAGAAGAAGAAGAAGAAGAAGAAGAATATTTAAAATCATAATATTTTTAATTATAATTATGATGATGCTGAACAATTAAAAATAAATAAAACAAAAACAATAATAATAATAATAGTTATAAACATAATGATCGTAATCTTCTTCTTCTATCTTTTTCTTCTTCATCGTCGTTATCATTATTTGTATATATCGTCTCACTTTAATGAGGTTATACATGATCTCATATATTCCTATATATAGTGTCAGTATTTTATGATTTTATAAGATATTTTATGTCTATATAAATATATTTATGTAATAAATAAGCTGTCAATTTCATAGAGATTAGAGAACAGAACACGATTGAAGTGCAAATACCGGTATTTGAAATTGAATTTAATTGAAATTTAACTTTAACATGAAGTTTAAAAGAGACTCGGTCATTAATGGATTCTCCATCATACGAGGCTCTTAGTACAGAACCTACAACGTTTATCTATGCTTTAAGCAAATTATAATTTGCGTTATACACGTTAACTGTATTAATATGTTTAAAGGTTAACCAGGTCATGCGATACTCAGCTCGTTTATTTTTAGACTTTTTCCACGAAACCAAAAGTATGTCACTTTACTATTGTATTTCAATACTTATAAGGTCAGTAAGCACATTTGAAATTGAACCCGTGTAGTAATTAACGAAAAAATATTTGGCTTGCTAATATTATAAAAAAAACTCACTGATCTGCTGATATTTGAACGAAACCACTTTATTGGTTGATACATTTGTCACCGTTTTTTTTATACAGATGGATTAGTGTCTTGTTCAATCCGGGATAACGTTATTACATCAAAACAGAGGTAAATTTTTTAACGCAAATACTTTAACTACTACCATCACTACTATTACTTTAGGAAGACTCAAAAGCGAAATAGCGCCTATCAGGGTTCTCCAACCTGATCCTTCTTGTTTCCCACACATGTCCATGATGTCCTTCTAGGTTGGGGATCACGGCAAATTTGAAATTCGGTTGGCATGCATTAACTATTCATAAATAGTAAATAGCAAGTAAATCGACTTTGGTAAAAAACAACAACTGAATTACAAGGCTCAGAAATTCCATGCTTTATTAGATCATTAGATGAGGTCACCGGACCGTTCCGGTTTTCCACCCTGTCAGTTCAGCAGCACCCTCTTTCTACTACTACTTCGTCTAGTACTACTACTGCCGGTGCTGCTGCTGCTTCTGATTGAACTGTTGTTAGATCTTCAGCTGCTAATTTTACTGCTACTACTTTTACTACTAAACAACAACAATAATGACAACAATAACTACTACTACTACTACTACTACTACAACAAATGCAACAACAACAACAACAACAACAACAACAACTACTACTACTACTACTACTACTACTACTACTGCTACTACTGCTACTACTACTACTACTACTACTACTACTACTACTACTACTACTACTACTACTACTACTTCTACTACTTCTACTGCTACTACTACTACTACTACTACTACTACTACTACTACTACTACTACTACTACTACTACTACTTCTACTACTACTACTACTACTACTACTACTACTACTACTACTACTACTACTACTTCTTCTACTACTACTACTTCTATTACTACTACTACTACTACTACAACAACAACTACTACTACTACTACTACTACTACTACTACTACTACTACTACTACTACTACTACTACTACTACTATTACTACTACTACTATTACTACTACTACTACTACTACTACTACTTCTACTACTACTACTACTACTACTACTACTTCTACTACTTCTGCTACTGATGCTGATGCAAACAATCCTTTCACCACCACAACCGCCGCCACAATCATCACCACAACCACTGCCGCCACCGAAACCGACACCACCACCATCACCCCAACCCCCACAACAACAACAACAACAACAACAACAACCACTTTATGAAGATGCGCACAGATGTCTATAAATTGCCTACAGCATTTGACATTTAGACCTTCCATATTGCCATAAAGCTTGAATATAAGTATATACTTTATAATCGTGATTGCTATTTTATTGAAACAAACATCGATTAAATGTTTTGATGTGAAATGAATTGGAAACTATATTTTCTTTTCGCGGTAATGGGCAAAACTAAACCGTATTTAGTTTATGGTACATGCACACTTGTTTATAATTTTTTAAGACATTCTTAAAGCCGTCATTACGCTGATAACTGTAAATGTAACAAAAACAGCTTTCAAGAATTGTTGATCGAACAAATTTAAGAATGACTTCCGGTAAGTTGTCAGATGATGGAAACCATAAATACACATCAAAGAAAAACTGTTCTTCCAACAGCAAATTATGGTCTGAGAAATACGATGCTAGATTGCTATATGATCCTTTCATTTCAATATTTATAAATAAATGTGTTAAAGCTTAATAATCGACAATACGCCGTTCAAACGGTATACACAGCAATACGTGTACATCCTTATTAAATACACCCACTTATTAAATACGCCCACTTAATAAAGGGGACCTTTTCAAATACTTTGGGCATGTATTTAAGTTTGTCATTAAATCTTTATATTGATAAATGTAAACATTGGATCTAAAAAGCTTCAGTAAAAAAACAAGTTTAAAATAAAAGAAGGAAAAGAAAGGAACCCCAAACTGGGATCGTACCACTGACCCCTTGAGTAAAAGTCTATCGCTTAGACCACTCGGCCATCCGTGCTCATACAGTGATTGATGTATTGTAAACTTTATACAAGCAATCCTCATAGTATCACAAAATATAGCGGCAACAACAGACCTCTCCAAATTATTCAATCGTTTCGCGTTGCAACCCTTTATAATTTTCAGGTTTTTAAATCGTCAAAAGATGCATATAATGGATATTTTACAGCATGGTAAATGTTCAGTATTACTGACTCCTCATAAATATCATAACTACAACAAAAAATTGCGAATCTTAAACATTTTTATATAAATATTTTGTCTATTTACCAAAACGTGAAAATGCCCCCCTTTAAATACGCACTCTGTATATGTTCACTTTATATACCGGTCTATATTCTTAGGTACTATAACGGATTGGTGAAAACATGTAATGAATAACTCTAGTGAAAATACTGCGAGTACCGATGTTGCGTAATATAGTAACAAATCTGCATCGTTCTGAACAAGGATTGTTCAGTTAGTGTGAGTTAATTCCAAATAAGGTTACACTTAAAGGTATACTTTAAACCGACCGGCTTGAATAATATTCTTCGGTCTTAGTCGTTATTCTGAGGATCTATGAACGTTTGGATACAGATCCTGTCCTCGATTGTTCCGTGTGCATCGATGGTCGTTGATGGTTCAAGTGCAAAAGGTAATACTTATTTTAGTGAATACATACTTATGTTATCAAGAGATTGCAAAACAACACCTCTTATTAACTTTTATTTGTAAATTAAGATTTTTTAATTTTATTTATACAAGCTGTTTAAATTTGTAAATTAAGATTTTTTTAATTTTATTTATACAAGCTGTTTTAATTTTTCAATTAAGATTTTTGTATTTTATTTATACACGCTGTTTTAATCTGTAAATTAAGATTTTTTAAATTTTATTTATACAAGCTGTTTTAATTTGTTAATTAAGATTTTTTATTTTAATTATACAAGCTGTTTTACCCTCACTACTTGATTACAATATTTTTTTGTGAATGAGTATCACAGCCATATCACAGCACATGTGCTGCAATGAATGCATATGTTTCAAGATCAATAATATGTCAATTATATTTATACGCTTTGATAGGCTTATTCTATTCCGTCAGCACCGTGCAGTATTTTAATACAACACTATCCGTGCGCACTTGAGCTTTGTTGGTGGTGGTTACCAGACCGGGCGGTAGGGTTTCTTCCGTGTACACCAGTTCTCCCTTATATTATTGGACCACTCCGTCGCAACATCATGAGTCCAGTAATATGTAATATGAGTCGTGTTCTGAGAAAACTTGGCATAATGCATGTGCGTAAAGTGTCGTATCAGATTAGCCTGTGCCGTCCACATAGGCTAATCAAGGACGACACTTTCCGCTTTTATGGTATTTTTCGTTTAAAGGAAGTCTCTTCTACACGAAAATCCAGTCAAGGCGGAAAGTGTCGTCCCTGATTAGCCTGTGCGGACTGCACAGGCTAATCTGGGATGACACTTTACGCACAAGCATTATGCCCAGTTTTCTCAGAACGCGACTCATATAATTATGCATGAGTGCTGGGTCTCACCCCGGGCCCTCACATATTGCAGCCCTGTGCGAGGATATCAATATGTCTATAAAACGCATCTAGTATTTAACATAGCACGCGAGTTGTTTAGTTTAAACATACTTATTTCTTTTGTCAAGAACAATATATCAAAATACACAATAATATATATATTTCAGAAAAGGATTGAAACGAAATAAATAATTCTTATATGGTTTCTCTCCTTGGGATTATGTTTACACATTATTGGCAGTGAATTAGAAACAATATAATTTAGTTGATGCTAGACATAGGAAATGTGAGTGATACATGTACGTCGGTTTGGATTTTTTATAGAAAAAAACGAGAACTAAATAAGAGTTGTTTCACTTTTGATTTCAATAACATTCGAACATCGTAATTTCGTGGTAGCCAAACCGGTATTAAACTCGTCAATATATATAGATTTTGTAGAGAAAGTGTAAATTGGTCGGTTCCGCATTCGCCAACGCAACGTACCTGTATAACCCTGCTGAATCGGTCCTCTTGTCGCCAGCTGTTATTGACTTCATAACATCCTAGTGTGTATATAACGCGTGAAAAATAATTATGATGATACTCAAAACTAGGCCAAACGTGTGGCTTTAATTTACTATTAAGTTAATATGACCACCATTTTTCGTGGAGCAAATTGCACGTTCACAAATAAAACGAAGGAGGGAAGAGGTTTCTTTTTATTGTGATACGAAAGGTAAACGTAGACGCACACACAACACAATGTGTCTTTGTAAAAATAAAATAGGTTCATAGCATGAAGATTAACGCGCACTAAATACATACACAATATTTAAAATATGTAAAAGTCTTATACCATGTCTCATGAAAACTTCAACACCTGAATTGAAGAGAACCAATAAATACGGAGCAAACACGTACGTTTTGTTAATTACCTACTTGTACTGCTTTGTAAGTTTTTTCTTACATTCATGAGCCATTAAATTAAATGATCATGCGACCGGCATCGAATTCTTCGTAACGCGTCCGATTACAGTACTGCGACCGGCATTGAATTCTTCGTAACGCGTCCGATTACAGTACTGAACATGGGCTATAATGAACTAGTTGTATACCCGCTCACCGACATAGTTGCACTATAATTTTGGACGTTTTGCCTACTGACAAATTTCAACATAATTATTGTTGCTTACAGTGGCGAGTCTTCCGCCGTACACTTATTTGGTTTGTTATCTGTGCAAAATGTTTAAATGACTTTGACATTATTCACATAACATACATTATGTAAGTGGCGATTTCAATATAAACATAAAAAAGTTTCCGAGAAACTGTGAAGCTTGCATGTTGTCTAAATTTTCACAGCTTTTTGTCTCTAGCGTCTTTGTATACTACAGTGTCGTGACGATAATAATGAGGGGTCGTATTAGGACTCGGAAGATTCTAATGAGACCACGAAACTTTTTGTGCCAGTACAGCTGGCAAGGCACCTCCTGAACTGAGTGCGCATTATGCGCTGTCTGGTCTGGAGTTACGCTGGCCACATGAGTCATAAGACCCATTTTCGCATGACGCGGGTCATTTAATTTTACTTTGTTGGAAACCGGCCATGTCATAGAGACTTGAACCGTCCAACCCCCACACTGTAGGCAAATAGATGACATGCACAAAATCCGGTACATGCATACGGCATAAAACCCATTTTCGCATAACGCGGCTCAAATGTTTTTGTATTGCTTTCCTGCCAAGAGTCGACATTTTAGGACTGAAATCTTTGAAAATGAAATAAAAATCATGTCTATTTCTGAGGTATATACAAATACCAATAAGCTTCTAATAACACTGACTTACTGGTTTTACATAATCTATAAATATCATCGATGGACACCAACAATTTGTACATAAGCATCTGTTTTACTCACCTAGTTGAACTGAATTTTAAAAGAACGTGCATTACCTGACTCCAATTATATCGGAAATAATTAATCTTTCTCTTCCACAACCACAACTACTCCATTAAAACTGAATGTTTGTCCGTCAATTGACCCGCGTCATGCAAAAATGAGTCTAATGACATTCGGCGAGCGTAGCTTCAGACCAAAGGCTGGTCTGCAGGTAGGCAGGCCGCATATGGCGTTAGACCCAAAGTCGCATGACGCAGCTCAATTACAATATGAATGCTGTTCAAGCCAAAAGAGAACACACACTTCATCCTGTGATTTTGATAATTTGAGTTACACACAAAGTTGAATCTTAAAGTATGAAATGTTTTCAGTATCGAACTATTTACCGTCATCAATAAATGTTTCAGTGTCAAAATTTTTACCGTCATCAATAAATGTGCAATTTAATACTATTTCGATACGCTATGCAGTATGTCTTTGATGCGAATAAACTAGTATGGTTAAATATGATAATATCCCACTCACGCTCGCTACACGGACACATATATAACACACCATCGAGTTGTTATCAAAGGCATATTAGAACATCGAGCGTCAATTGTTTGTTTCCACTAACCGACCGACCCTTTTTGTGCATACCCTTAGCTGTTTGTTGGTTTTGAACGTTGTGTATTCGATAATTTTAGCAAAATTCACTGACACAACTATTGAGTTAGTGATCATTCTATACATCCTATAAATTCGCTAAATAAACTTAACATGGCATTACATTACATAGAACACCTTTAGAAATATTGATATACAGATGTAGGAGATTTATTCATGCCAGGGAATCTTTGAAAACAGTAAACGACTTAAAATGAAGTCGGCATACATAACCTTCTTCTTTTGGCGATGTCAGCGCAAACGAATGACTTTTTTGGCCCTAATGCAGTTTACGTTGAGAAAACTGTACGTTTCGATGTATTACACAATGCTACAACATGTATTGTAATGCTCAGTATGCGTAACACTGTAAAGCAATCAGAATAAGATGTATATGTAACCCGCAGAAAGTACATACTATAATCCTTACATCTTGCTTAAAAACAACATTTTATATCTATCTAAGAAAATATGTGTTAGCGTGCCGTGTCAGCGTGACCTGAGGTAAACTTCGCCTTGTCGTTCACGCGCTCTTTTTCGATAACTTGTCGTGCAGTATACTTATGGTACGAAAAATCTGGTATCACTGAGCTGCTGTATCTACTTCATACAAACGAGGGCTGTGATCCAAATTGTGGACAAAAGGTGAAATATTGCTGACAAACGGTGAAGTATTATGCGGAATATTAAAAAAATTGTATCATGACACTGTATATTTTATTCATCACTGAAAGTTTATAGCTTTGAGATCTGTTAAATGATATCGTTGCGAAAGATGTACTTAATACGACTGCGTGGAATGTAGAACAAAGACGACGGATTTAAATTGTGTGTGTACGGTATGTGCGTTTCCAATATAGTGGCAGAAGTCTTTTTAAGTGTCTACATAATGCGTTGTGTTATTGAATGATACAGGAGCGGTCCTGCAACTTATAAGGTGTTTAAATATAAAACTAAACAGACAGCTCCACTGCCACCGCAGAGAGGAATAACGTTGGAATAATGAAACTCAACTCAGGCTGATTGAAATACGATCTTATTTAAGTAAGATTTAGCGTTTTTTTTAATATTGCAGAATCAGTTATTCTAACAGTTTTCTTTAAATATATTTTTTGTTATGACCACCATAGAGAGGAATAACGTTGGAATAATGAAACTCAACTCAGGCTGATTGAAATACGATCTTATTTAAGTGAAATTTGGCGTTTTTTTTAATATTGCAGAATCAGTTATTTTTACAGTTTTTAAAAAAATATTTTTTGTTAAGACCACCATAACAAAAACTTGTCGGAAATTATTTCTGAAGTATCACTTGAGGTGAGCAGAACGCAATTAATATCCGCGCCGCTGAGTTAATTATAATACGTTTTCTTGGGTTATTATCCGTCGCAAAAAGGCGTTGGGTTATACAAAAGTAGGCGGCCGTGTGTGCGTGCGTGGATGCGTGCTTCCGTCCGTCACATTCTTCGCAGTTTTACAGAACAATTATCTAAATGCGCTGCAGTGGATATTGTCATGGTTTCTAAATTGTATTACTCTTTAAGGCGTTATTATTTATTATTAAAATTACTTAAAAGCTTATATTTGCAAATTTATCAACATTTTGAATAATCTTATGATTTTCTATTGCGTTTTGTTGAAAATTACAAATAAAGCTTTTGTGCGCAGCTGCTATATTTGGCGTGCGATTTTCGCAAACGTTAAATTGTCTCCGAATAATGCAGCGCTAATTGTAAAGGTTTCGCTTTTTCGATTTTTAAAGGAGTTTTTGCGTTTTGTGTGAAATTTATATATAAAATATCTATGCGCAACACCTACATTATGGGCGGGGTTTTCTTCATAGTTTACATATATTTATAACATCAAAGTTTACATTGCACATTGGCAAAGCTTCGCAATAGTGGTTTATAAAACAACACAGACACTAAAATATTGCACATACAAGTTCGCATGCGCAACTATTCTTACGCTTTGCATGCCTTTTTCTAAAAAGTTGTACACAATACATATCTTTAAACAACAACAACAACAACAACATTTATTTCGGCAATTAAGCTACAAATAAGCTTCTAGCCTACAATTAGATAAAGCAAATGGTAATTCTTCAGGTAAAGATTGCTGTGATCTTTAAAGGGGCCTTTTCACAGATTTTTGCATGTTTTGAAGTGTTTCATTAAATGCTTTATATTGATAAATGTAAACATTGGATATACAAAGATCCAGTAAAAAAATCAATAATAAAATTTAAAAAAGGTAACCCTCAGCAGGACTCGAACCACTGACCCCTAGAGTCCTGGAGTAAAAAGTCTACCACTTAGACCACTAAGCCATTCTTCATGATACGATAACAATTGTATTATATATGCAATCCACGTAGTTTCCCACAATATAACGGCAAAAACAGAACTCTTCAAATTATTAATTCGTTTCGCGTTGCAACGCTTTATAATTTTCAGGTTTTTAAATCGTCAAAAGATGCATATAATGGCTATTTTAGAGCATGGTAAATGCTTAGTATTACTGTTTCATTACAAATATCATAACTAAAACGAAAATTTTCGAATCTGAAACAACTTTTTTCAATTTTGTCAATTTATCTAAACGTGAAAATGCCCCTTTAAGTGCTGCAGCAGGAACTGTCAAGTTTCAACAGTAACGTTATTGTTTAAAATTACGCATGCAATCTTCTGTGCAAAACTTCTCATTAATTTGTGAAATTAATGTGTGCACTTTTCTTCAGACTTTAACAGAAGGATTATTATCTCACAGAGCTGCAGCGCATATTTTTCAGATTTTGCAAGGTTTGCAACGGAAAAATATAGCGTTATAAAAAGGCATTAAGCATCGATATACATGTACATGTATATAGCCAAGGTGGTTGCCGAAGTAGGAAGGTAGTATACCTTACGCATTTTTTCTTAATTGGCTAACAATTCTGAATAAATTCAGAATAAAAAAAATGGTTTTAACAAAATATCGTATAAATGCATGGGCGTAATTTATATTGTTTTGGATTGTTGACACAGCATATTCGCTTTCCCTACAATATTTATGGTATTTTTTTATTGACAACATCGAGCCTTTACCGACACACTGATGATAATCAGTTGTAATTAATATACCTGCTCGACCTAATTTTAATCACACACTTTTATTTATAAATGCATGACATATTTCAACAAATGCATACATTTTAGTTGCATTCATTGTTTATGATTTTTAGTCAAGTATATAATCGGAGGAATGTCATTTGGTTTAGTGATGATTTAATTGTAGCAATATGTGAATACAAATCCGATTTAAAGCCAACCATAACGTTTATAGGCCATTAAGATAATCTTTTTTATCAGATAAAGCATACAGTTTACCACCTAACGATTATTTAGAGTTAACCTAATTGTATTCCGTTTAAAAAAGGCTATTTGAGATCACGGTCATTTGTATAAATATCTACCTTGTTGCAATGTTGGATTTCCGTGACTTATTGTTTTCGATGTCCTTTAAACATAAATAAAAATATACATATCTTTAACCCTACGGTGTTAATTTTAGCATACGATGTGCTTTCAGTGGATGTTTTCTAAGAAGCATATAATAATATATAATTATTTTTTGAATTTATAAACAAAATCTGTATAACTCCATGTACAAATGTTATTTCTATGACTTAATGTGCAGGCTAAAGAAATGAAAAAATGAACGAAGCTTACACGTCGAACAAACCATACATTTGTGGAAGGCTTATTTAACTGACATTTTTCAGCGAGATTATACGATTTTGTCAATTTTTAGGAATTTATATAAAATATGTAAAAAAACTTATTATATATATATTTCAATATAAATCAGAATACAAGTTAAGAAGAACATGTGTCGAAAATGCGAAATAAGCCAGGTATTTAATTCTGAATTCGAAAATGTCTGTACAGTCGAATTCGCCAGCATGTACATCATGCATGTACGATGTAAATTGACATTTAGTTTAACGGTTCATTTTAAATTTCTGCAACGATATATATTCATACGACACACGAACACTAACTCTGATCCTAATACAAAGACGAATGCTTCGGTTATTGTAGGGAAATTTGTATGAAATATCTTCGTCACAATCGGCTCGGGGCGCTAATTTGTCTTTGCTGCCTTTTATGAAATTCGTCTTTAATGTATAATTTTTCTTGCCTATTTTGTGTTAATGTAATATATTTTATCAATATATTACAATTTAACATAAATACAAAATCGTATAATCTCGCTTTAAAGTGATATTATGGGCATTTTTCACTGTTAAATTAAGCTGAAATTAATTAACAGGTCAAAAGAATAAGTTAAAATATGGTGACTGATCAATTATCTGCAACTCATCTTCTTCCAGTTGTTTATAAAAATATATATATTATATTCGATAGTTTACATGACTGGCGAGTCTTCTTTGCCGAAATGATCCGTAAAACAAAATAGTGTCTGTGTGTCGTATGAACAAATCTGCACTAAAACTCAATTTAGATTCACATCGTAAATCGAACTATTTCTGTCGTCAGTTGTCAAAACGAAAGTACGGTTGATATTCAAATGCATTATATTGTTTTAGTATGTTGATGCTGCATTAACAAATACAAGTGTATATGAAGTTAAAACACCAAAAATAAGCAACGGTTGCGATAGACACCTATAAATTGTTAGATGCAAATAATATCACTTTAAGCATGTGTGTAATTACTTATTCTTTTTATAGCTCGCCAATAACTTTGCACTCGCCTGCATGCATCAATATACATTGAAGGATCGTTACAAGATAAGTATTGATGCAAAGCATCAAAGGGCGTCGGGAATTTCAGTGTAAAAGGCACTCAATGAAGTTACATGGAACGATTTTTTTTACAGTAAATTTTAATATATTGGCCGATTATTTGAAACAAAATAGAAAAAGATACTGGTATAACCATTATCTATAATTTTGTGTTATAACCCCCAAATAACCATTATTTATGATGTTGTGTTATAAACCCCAAATAACCATTATCTATGATTTTGTGTTGTAACCCCCAAATATTTCATAGTTCATTTAATTTACATTGGTTTCCTTTTTTTTACTGGCATCCGTGTGCATTAATCGAACAGAACTGTGTAGGTTTAAAAAAACTGCTTCATCTTGTAAGCGTAATTTCATATTTTTCTCAACTTCAAGGGGAGATGATTCTGAACTTATTCTTACGTTGCTCATTTACGATATGGGTTGAGTACTCATTGAAATGAAAACACTGTAAAAGTTTGGAAAAAATGAATGAAAACTGTAAATTGCATAAAGAAGCTGCATTTCACAATACTTTGAAATTCAGTAAAATATCACAATAGATTTATTGCTCCAATATTCATCATTTTCAATAGGGTTCGAATAATACTGATATAAAAACACTTAACAAGTTTGGAAAGATTCAGACGAAAGTTTTGAAATCTTTTAAACAAGTGGAAATTGTTTATTTTGTCAAATTTTATAGAAAAAAAATCTGGACTTATTGTCCCTATGTTCTTCATTTTAAATGAGGTAAAAATGCTCATTGATATGAAGACACTGTAAGTTTGGAAAGAATCTGATGACAAATGTTGACATAATCACATAACCAAGCAGTTTTTCACTTTTATTTTTAAATTCAAAGATACATAATTCTGGACTTATGGTCCGATATTGCTCATATAGAGAGTTTGGGTTGGGTCCTCATTGATAAAAAACCTGTGCAAGTTTGGGAACAATCGGATGAAAATTTTGGACTTCGAAAAACGATTTAAAAATTTCTCAAATTCTAAGGAAGATAACTATGGACGTAATGATCGGATAATGCTAAAGGGCCCATACCACCTGGATAGTAATACGTGTCGCGCTTTGCGCTCTATATGTGGTTCTTAAAAAAACAAACTCCGAGGAGTGTTTTACTCTAGGGAAAAGGGGTGCTGGGACACAGCTCCTCCTTGATAAGCGGCTGCTTCCTTTATCGCAACTCATTGTTACAATCAATAATACGTGTCGCGCTTCGCACTCTATATGTGGTAGGGATAGTACTTAGGGCCTATGAAAGACAACCATAAAAATACATGGCTAATAGATGTTTTGTTTTCATTTATTTGTTAATATAAAAACACGTGTATTTTTTTTATAAGATATTTAAGTGATGTAAGAAATTTTAATTAACGTTGTCACCACGCGGCATCCATCAATTTTAATAAAAATGTCCGATTGTAGTAAAATGGATTTTAAAATGTCTACATAAAATAAATCTTTATTATATTTATTAACCTGACTGAAAAAAATTGTCAGCCGCCGAACTGTTCCGTTCGTGCCGGAACCCGGGATTGAACCGGGGGCCTTTAGATCATTGTTGCGTACACAACTTCAGTCTAACGCTCTCCCAACCGAGCTATTCCGGCTTAAATACTGCTATTTGGTGAAGTTGTGTATAGCGATCGTTATTAAATGTCTATTAATAAACTAATACATTGTACGTTTTCGTACCACTACAATATCGTACTACATTCATTCTCCACTAAACAAGCAAATTAGAAAAACCACACAATTAATATATTTTGATTATGTTTTGTTTTTATACAAAACCAGAAAGTTTCGCGTATTTGCCCAGTCCCTGTGATATTTCCCCTGTGATCAGTTGTGGATCAGTAATTAATTAAAACAATAAGCTTTGCATTATTGGCAATAAATGTTGTAATAAATGTAATAGGCACAACATTGAAATGCAGTACTTATTTACACTAATTTACACAAAAAATCACCACTATGCAAGATATTCTTAAAAAAATACATTGATCCGTAAAATAACTTCTCCTCCCATATGCGAAATAAAATGCATTGCATACTAGTCGCCGCTCTCCAGAGCGACGCCAACAACGAATAAATTAATTGCCCATACCGATTTTAAATACATATTTATCTTAGTAACAGTGCAAACTGGTGCAAAAAGTGCACGTACAAAACCGTCTGTAAATGTAGCAAACAATCAGTGCGCAAGACGTATGCTAATGATGGAGTTGACGTGTTCACGATTTATTTTTCGAGCTATTCATTACAGTTAAAGCAAATACAACGTGGCAGAAAATGCTATTTATTTGCAGCCAAATACTAGTAGATCCATTGAAATCGTGGCAAGCTTCCAGACGGTTCAGAAAAGTAGTGTCATGTGCAATGACACACGAATAAAAAGTGCAGCAGTTAATTGCATTCTGTCACAAGCAAATTGTAAATGTTTTATGAAACATTGTGACGGATTGCAATTTAATGTGCATGCAACAAAGTGTAAATAAGACACATTGCATAAGATTAACAGGTCTTATAAATGTTTACCGTTTAGAGGAAGGGCAAAAGAAGCGTACTAATAATCATAGTAACTCGACATTATATTTAAAGTGTTTAGTGGCCTTTGCTTTTGACACTCTTATTGTACGGATAAATCCCTAACTGTGAAAGGGGTTTAATGACAAAACCACAAAGAGGACATAAATAGAAATGTAAAACTATCAGAGCCATAATAATCAAATAATAGCATATGTTAAATTGATACAAATCGTTGAGAGGACATGCAGAGCACTATACGAATACATATAAGCCCTCCTCGGAAAAAAAGGGGTTTAATGCATGTGCGGAAAGTGTCGTTCCAGATTAGCCTGTGCAGTCCGCACAGGCTAATCAGGGACAACACTTTCCGTCCAAAGTAGATTTTTGCCAAGAAGAGACTTTTTGCAAACGAAAATTTCATAAAAGCACAAGAGTCGTCCCTGATTAGCCTGTGCTGACTGCACAGGCTTATCTGGGAGGACACTTTACGCACATTTATTAAACCCCATTTTCACAGAGCACGGTTCATATTTGATTTTCCTGTGGGACGACACTTTCCGCTTTTACGGATTTATTGTAAGTTTTGAGGAAGTCGGATCTACATTAAAAAAAAACACAAGCTAAGTCAAACGTGTGCGGACTCCATAAGCTAATCTGGGACGATACTCTGTAAGCTTATTAATACGACCGGTTTCCCAAGAAACTTGTTCATATTCTTTAACCCATTTATGCCTAGTGGACTCTCCCATTATTCTAAATTGGATCAATTTATTTCCAAAATTAGGGTTGTCTAGTATACTTATTTCTATATTTATACTATTTCTAATAGAAATCCCTTTAAGCTAACAGCGCAGACCCTGATGAGACGCCGCATCATATGGCGTCTCATCTGGGTCTACGCTGTTTGCTAAGGCCTTTTTTCTAGACTCTAGGCATACAAGGGTTAAATACGACCGGTTTCCCAAGAAACTTGTTCATATTCTTTAAATAGAGCTATTATACTTTTTTAGAATTAAAATAATTATATTTAAAAAGTAATAGCATACTTGTATATATTCAAGTTGGTCACAGAACCGTTTTTATCCGTTTGAAATAGCCTGTTGGAATATGGAGAGTAAGTTGGTTTCTTGTACCTTGCTCCACATACCATTTTCGAATAAGTAATAATGAACAGTTCATCATTCCTTTGTCAAGCATAACATATTTGTTAAAAAAATTAAGAAAATCATGCAAACAATTCTCAAGATTTTAATAAGTTATAATGATCAAGATCCTTATTTCTTATTCAAACCGAATAAAGAACTATGTTATCATTAAATAGAAAAAGTAGAAGTGTACTGCAATTAATATTTTTATACCCGGCCTACATTTACAATAATTTTCGTTTTATTTCTCTCGTTGGTTCATTGCGATTTATAATGTATAGAAAGAACATTACAGTTCCTTGTTAGATGTGATAAGGAATAAGGAACCAGTTCTGTATTCCTTATTCAAACTGAAAAAGGATTATCATTACATAAAACTAAGGAGAAGTATTTAAATTTATATACAACCTATATATATGTACATGTATACTGATGTTCATTATATGTGGTTCACTTTAGATCAATTGCATTGATGTTAAAGTAAAAAAATGCCAGTTCATTATTCGGCTTGAATAAGGAATAAGGAACCGCGAAAAGGGAACTGGACTTTAAATAAAAACAAACATGTTGAAATGTACAAGATTGCACTTTTATAACACATACATGTAAAATAATGTTATATGATTTAGGTTTTGTTGATGTGAAGTAAGTATTCGAATTTAAGCAAGAAATCCTATGCAAGCGCGAAGAAGAAACATGAATATGTAATACGTAATACATTAAGAAATGTATGCATTATTTTTCTTTAAAATCATATATAAAAAATTCTAAGCTTGAATAAGGAATAAGGAACTGTTCCTTATTCCTTATTCGAAAAAAGGAATAATAAACTACGAAAAAGGAACCAACTTACTCTCCATTGGTTGGATTACCATTCCAAAACGAACATCACCGGTACAAGCAGAGGAACCCTTTTTCACATGTTTGTAATTATTAAAAAAACGTTAAACTGCAGAATCAAATGTAAATTCATGTTGCACTTAGTAGAGTATTATATATAACTCTAAGACAATCCCTGAAGGCAAATATATAAGAAGTTTGGAAGCGGGTTTTTGCGTGATAAACTGCGTCATCCAAACATGTTTTAACTGAAAGAAAAGAATCCTGATTTTAGGTAAACGCGGAACTAAACATTAAGATTCGTTTACAATTTAGAAGACACGAAATAAATGCTGAAATCATCCTATAAATGTAATTACTCGAAACGTCAAATGGTAATTAAGATGAATTGGCTGTATTGTTATCGAAAAAACAAGAACGGATGTGCATGACTGGCGTCGTAAATCACTCAAAAAAAAAACAGCAAACAATTAATCTTCATCTTTCAACATAGTTTTTAAGGAAAGTTCAAAACAAAATAGTTCAAACAATTAAGAACACAACCCATATTACGTGTTTGTTTATTTGTTTAGTATAAATAAGCTTTATATAGCTGTTCGTTTTATTCTGCCGAGGAAGCATTGCTAGGCTGGTTATCAAAAAGTATCCCAGTTGCTCTAATCATCTTTGTTTTATAACATACTGTCAATGGATAAAATAAGGAATCATTCATTTTCGTTCAGGTAAAGTTTTTATTAAAAAATTTTGGTTCAATGTATTCTTCTTATCAGTCACACAAGTTGGTAGAACTGTGAATTTGCATCCTTTTAAAAACAAAAAAAAAACACGTTTCTTTTTAATGAATAAAACGTTAGAACAAACCATAGATAATTTTCGAGTTTACTGAAAAAGCTATTTAAGGTTGAAAGGCGCTGGTAAAGGATTATATTTACGGGAAGAGGCTGAATAGTTAACCTTACTAACCGGTCAAAAACACATAAAACTCTACAACATACGAAGTTCTTACAAAAGTCTGATTGGTTGAGATACTTATTTTATAAAAAATATGTTAATCTGTACGTGTGTACCATATGCCATGTTTGTGTATGAGTCGCTTGTTGACTTCTCTCAAAAACAATTATATATATTTTTTTTTTGGGGGGGGTGCGGTCATTTATAACAAGAGCTCTTTAGCACAAGTTCGTTCTTTAGCAAAATGTCGTTACTGTGCCGCGTCAAGTGAAAAGGGATCTTATGTCCAATTCACCCGGCGAAGCTCCCGAACAGCATTTTCAATCGAGCAGTCTGGTCAGCAGATGCAATGCCCGCTATGAAGTTACGCAAGTTTCCGTAGTCCCGTTTGCGGACACGGTAGACCCAGACCAGACTACACCCATGCGCAGCCTGATCAGGAGCTGCGCTGGTCGCAACTGGTATAAGACCCATTTACGTATGACGCGGATGAATTAATAGCTTTCCGATTCTCTGATGTTCGATTTTCAATCTGTCACAACACAGAGTTTCCATTGAAATGAGTGAACGTGGTTAGAAAAAGTCGAACTATTTATGTGGGCCGTCTGAGGGGGACACCTGTCTATAAACGTACTTACAAACACTTAAATGTAAATATTATCTCTTATTAAAGATGTAAACAATAAAATACCGCTCTCATAGTAGAAGTTGCATAATCGAATATACGAACGTTTTACAACTTACGTTGAACAAGAATACGTTTAATATACTGCATTACGTCTTGCAAGCTTGTAACATGCAAAATATGAGTCGTGCTCTGAGAAAACTGGGCTTAATGCATGTGCGTAAAGTGTCGTCCCAGATTAGCCCGTGCAGTCCGCACAAGCTAATCAGGGACGACACTTTCCGCTTTTATGACATTCTTCGTTTAATTGAAGTCTCTTCCTACCAAAAATCCAATTAAGGCGGAAAGTGTCGTCCCTAATTAGCTTGTGCGGACTGCACAGGTTAATCTGGGACGACACTTTACGCACATGCATTAAGCCCAGTTTTCTCAGAACGCGACACATATATACGTACTAAAATAAGCATGCTAGTATGTAGTGTTTGTTATGCAATATGCGCTATACGTAAATATCAGTTTATTGGAAAATACCGTGTTGCACTTATGTTTTTATGTACTGTTACATCAACGAATATATAATATTGAAAGGAATACAATTTTAAGAATGATTCTTTCAGGATTGTTATTAAAGCAATTTATATACATTTTCGCTATATATCATTTGGTGTCACTTGATCATTTTTATAGCGTTGTTTCTAATTAATACTACATAAATCATGTATATAAATGGTTATATTTACATACTTATCAATACATTAGCTCTACCATCCCTCTTCGCCAAAATTATATTTTTTCTCTTTAGGTATAGTGTTCATCAATCTCACCGTCTTTATGTGTAACAAGTTTCGAATTTTGTTTAACGAAAAAAACTATAATAGTTGCTTGTTACACTCACTCTTACGTAAAACACAGACCTAAACTTATAGTTTTCACTAATAATTTGGCACCTTGAAGTAAAGCAGGTGTAAAGACTTCGTCTTCACTATGTCTAATGTACTTTCAGGCGAGAAATAGTTTGTTTATACTTTTTGTGATATCCTTTAAGATAGCAGCTATTTGTTGTTAATGTATTACTATGAAATGTGTATCTCTTTAATTCACGATGTTTTTATACGTATTGCAATATGTTTACTTTATCGCAATTCTAATACGTCTCCGACGTATTGCCGCACCAATTTGCATTATCTAGCATTTACATAGTGTTTAAAAACTTGTATCAATTCGGCACATCTTCTGACGTGTTCTTCCCCTTTTCTTTTTACAGAAAACTGATTCAAGAACTGACCGCTCCAAAGCGTACCATGGAAGTGCTGACGACGTCATTAATGTCGTTATCATACGCCGTCACTACGTTGGTGAACTCTATGCTTGGCATTATACGGTTGCTATGGCAATGGTACATCGTCTCCAGGGTAGCGCGTGAGGAGTTTCCCGACCTTGCCCTTCCCCCGGGAGACATGGGCTACCCCGTCATAGGCGAGACCATTGACCTTCTCAAACATGTAAGCAGATGGTCATTGCTGAGTATTAATGTGTGTATTATTTTGTATAGCTTATAGCATGTGCATCACGTGTATCGTTTCTGAAACTAACATATCTGAAAGGTGCTTGTTCACTGTTTGATAATTTGACCAAAATGAAAAAAAAAATGTTGTAGATTTGCAAATTTTGTGAGCCATAATTTGTGTGTGCAAGAAACGCGTATTAAATCATTACATCATAGCAAAAGGAAAAACTCCAATATTTAGACTTACTATTATATATATGTAAATGATACTTACTGTCTCTAGGGAGCAGACTTTTACAACGAAAAATTACGTCGCTACGGCAACGTTTATAAGAGCCACTTGCTTCTCAGTCCATGCATCCGGGTTGTCGGTGCCGACAACGTGAAGAAGATTCTTATGGGAGAGAACACACTCGTGACCGCAACATGGCCATTAAGTACACGACTGTTACTCGGCAAGGGATTCTTTATCACAGGCGTCCGGTCACGTGCACAAAATACGAAGAAAGCACATGATGTATGCGTTAAGGTGAGACTCCGTTTTTATTTCGCATTCCAATTGTTTGGAGTCGGCATAAACCATAACAGAACCCTTCATGAAACGTCTAAGATATTCAAATATATCCGCAATAATATCAAATGGTCGTTTTCGGATATCCCGTGTTTAGCGCTTAAACCGCTGACTAGCATACACATCAGGGGTTTTCTGGTACCCGATTTTTTTTCTACGTAAGGAAAAGTCTGGGCCCCGTATAATCAACATTCTCAATTTGAGCCTTGTTCTGAGAAAACTGGGGTTAATGCATGTGCGTAAAGTGTCATCCCAGATTAGCCTGTGCAGGCACAGGCTAATCAGGGACGACACTTTCCGCATAAACTTGATTTTCGGTAAGGAGGGACTTCCTTGAAACGTAATATACCATAAAAGCGGAAAGTGTCGTCCCTGATTAGCCTGTGCGGACTGCACAGGATAATCAGGGACGACACTTTACGCACATGAATTAAGCCTAGTTTACGCGGCTCATTTTTTGAGCTCAACTCAGACGATGAGATTTGAGGTTCAACTCAGCTGAGTATTGAGAATGTCAGTCAGCGCACGGTACTCTCAAATCACAGCTCTAAGAATACGCACATATTCATCCTCAAACTCGGGGCTGAGTAATACTCAGAATAAAATAAAATGGGAACACCAAATTGAATATGATGATCGAACTCAGCTCAAAACTTGAAAACACACACACATAATTAAAAAAAATGGGAACACCAAATTGAACATGATGATCGAACTCAGCTCAAAACTTGAAAAAACACACTCAGATCTGTAAAAATGGGAACACCAAATTGAACATGATGATCGAACTCAGAAAAAGACGCACTCAAAGTTGGGTCAGAATATGGATTAGGATGTTATTGATGCAAGGTTAATTCAGTGCTGGAACCGAATTTTGAAGGCCTTTGCAAACAGTTTGGATCCAGATGAGACGCCACATAACGTGGCGTCTCATCAGGATCCAAACTGTTTGTTATTCTGATAGTATTCTCTGAAAACAATCGAAGAAAATGCTAATTTTAGAAATTCAGCAGACGACATTTTAGCAGACGACAAAGCATGCAAAGAGTTAAGGTCTCACTGAAATATCATTTGATAATACCGGCTTATTCAAGATGACAAGAATAAGTTTCTGTTACCTAAAAGAGATTTATAATCTATTGCTTACTATGCTAGTTTGTTATGTTGTCATATCATTCGTTTGCTTGGGTTCTAATTAATTTGTTTAGGGAAAAGTCAAGTACACTAACTGATGTGGAACATTTGTTTTCGCTAGTTTCTCGAGTGGCATTGCAACACAATCAACTTTGGAAAAAACGTCTTAAACATTGGTTCGCAATAGGGCCAACACAAGTTGTTTGTTTGCAGTTAAAACCAGTGTAGGTATGTTGGCAAAACCCTGTTGCAGGTTTTTTGATTATCAAAACCATACACATTTATATGGTGAAAAATACTTTCGAAAATAAGAAAATATATTGGAAAGTGGTTTTCTCCACTTGTTACATGTTCGTGTAAAAAAACACCCTCAATTTTGGTTGAAAAACTATTTTTTTACTCACCAATTGATTGGTTGGTGTTTTAAATCAATAATTTCACGTATATAACTTTAACCACGTTTTATTACTTACTGTTTTTTTTTAAATAAAATGCTGCAAAACATGTTCGACTTAGGACCAACTCAGCGAAAGAATTTATTACTTATAGTTCAAGAAACGAACAACATACATAGGGCAATTCGTCGGTTTGTGGTACAGAGCAAATGATTTGTAGAAGTATGGAAAGCAATTCGATTTTACATATCAAATATTTACCTCTCGACATTGCGGTTTAAGAGAAGAAAGTTTTCTCTTCGGCCTAAGACGGATTTTAAAAATGAAAACTTCCAAAAATATTCTTCTCTGAGACATCAACGCCCATCATTTGATATGAATTATGTAATATGTTCAACCTTAACCTGTAATACAAATTAGCAGTAAACCTGAGGTCTCCATTTTTTCATCTTTACATTTTTTGTACGACTCCTCGTTCGAATAAGTCCTTTCAAGTCCCACGAGTTTTGAATGTGGATATAAATCATTTCTGATTGTTTTCGTATTTGAACAACAAATGATTCAAATTAAATCCTTTAAACGATTAACGAGTTTTTGCGTAAATGTTGATGAATTGCTTTCTAATTTCGCATTAATGCAAAATAAATTGTATTGTTTTGTCTGTCTATCGCGATATTACACTTAAATATCTTTGCAGGCAGAGATAACCTATTTCGCAACGTTGTGAACTTGAACTCCTGATCAATGTGACAGAGAGGTCAGGGGCCGTCCATTAAGTATGTCACGCTTTTTTTACCATTTTTAATCCCCCCTCCCCCCATGTCACAAACTGTCACAAAATCTTGGACCCCCCCCCCCCTAAAGTACGTCACAAACTCACACTTTCGAACATATTTTTTTTTAAATTAAAACCTATTTCAAATTGAATCTTAAACACGATTCACTATTAAACCGTATTAAAATCTCACTTAAAAGAACTTCCACATTATTAAAATGACTTACATACTAGAATAGTTAATTGTCAACAGTTGTCACGGTGTTTCAGTGAATAACATGTTAAATTCAAAAATGTTCACTGTGGACATCATCCATACATGGTGAAGTGTTCATCCATAGTTACTACTGGCATCAATGAAAAAATATCCATTTGTAAACCTCTAATAAAAACGAAATTATAATTTAGATTTTCTTTCAACCCTTTACTATCTAAAAAATGGAACAGTCCAATATATTATTTCGTCATTTACTTATGAAATCTGCGTGGAGGTTTTGCCAAGGTGCCTATTTAAAATTCGAACAACACATTCAGGAGATACGCAATTCGTCTTATTTTGATATAAAACTAATTCAAATGTTTCACAATTTTTTGGAAAATTGTTTTTAAATTCTACTACGGAAATAATAAATAAATTAAAAGTATTTTTTCAAATAAATGTGTGACATCACACATGGCCTGACCCACCCCCTCCCCCATGTCACAAACTGTCACACTTGCTTACACCCCCTCCCCCCACCTGGAGCGTGACATACTTTATGGACGGCCCCACAGGGAAAACTGGGCTAAATGCTTGTGCTTAAAGTTTCGTCCCAGATTATCCTGCGCAGTTCGCAGATGCAAATCAGGGACGACACTTTCCGTCTTAACTGGATTTTCGTTGAGAAGAGACTAACTTTAAAAGGAAAATACCACAAAAAAGGAAAGAGTCGCGCTGATTAGTGGATTACACAGGCTTATCTCGGACGACACGTTACCCACATGTATTAAGCCCAGTTATTAAAGAAAGAGGCTCAGTTATGTCTAGATTTGTTGTTTTAAATATAATAAGAAGAATATGTTTTACACGACATACACTTGCTATATCAACGTTTACAACCAGGAGTTGCATTAAGCTTTAAAGGGGCTTTTCACAGAATTTGGCATGTTTTGAAGTTTGTCATTAAATGTTTTATATTGATAAATGTAAACATTAGATCTAAAAAGCTCAAGTAAAAAAATAAAGAATAAAATAAAAATAAAAAAAGTAACCCTCAGATGGGCTCGGACCACTGACCCCTGGAGTCCTGGAGTTAAACGTCTACCACTTAGACCGCTCGGCCATCCTTCCTGATACAAGGAATGATGTATTTTATACATTATATAAGCAATACTCGTAGTTTCACAAAATATAACGACAACAACAGAACTCTCCAAATTAGTCATTCGTTTAGCGTTGCAACGCTTTATAATGTTCAGGTTTTAAATCGTCAAAACATGCATATAATGGATATTTTAGAGCATGGGGAATGTTCAGTATTACTGTGTCCTCACAAATATCATTACTTAAACGAAAATTTGCGAATCTGAAACAACTTTTTTCAATTTTGTCAATTTACCCAAACGTGAAAAGGCCCCTTTAACGTAGGCGGATGATTCATACAAATATTATGTCGATTGTATTTAAGTCAACATTAAAACTTCAGCAAGTAGCTGGTTGATACTAAATACTTCGTCAACATGGTAAATAACCTGCCTAATGGGTTTTCATTGTTAAACTAAAAACACAACACCAGAATGATCATTTGTCAAATGGCTGAGACTGAATGCATTTCATATGTATTTGATTAGTACAAATATTTTGTATGTTGTTATAAAATTATTAAATTTGAATATAGTATTGAAAGCCAGGGGTCGTATTCCAGAAGCATCTTAAGTTATATTTTATTCTTATCCTATAATTGGGAAATTTTCATTAGTGTTTCATTTCCTATTGCAATAGTTTGGCTTCAAGAATTACATCACAATAACATCATTATGTCAATGTTATTTTAGGAATACCAAAAGAAACATGTGATTCCTTATCTAGTAAAGAAATACAAAACATTGTTATTTTGAACTTAAGTGGAATCATTTAAGAAATGACTTAAGATGTTTCTGGAATACCACACCAGTTTATATTTAATGCACGTTTAACAAACGTATTGTCTTTAAAAGATACATTAATTCAGATGCGTGGATTATTGAGCAACGCTGGATTAAAAGTTGAAGATCAATTAAGTACTTGTTAACACACCAGTTAGTCCAAAGAAGAAATTAAGATTTGATTTTCTCTTCTGATTTAAAAGCACTTAAGCGATCTTGCACATTTTGTGTGTGTTTATGTACATGGCTTATCAACGGAAGAGGACATAATCATCTTTCAATTCCAGACGTGATCAATCTGAAGGAAAACATAGAAAATGAGATGAAAACCATATTTAATGTTCAACTATTTTAGTTCAATTTAAGCCAAACTATTTTTTTGTTTCAGTCGCGAGACGCTTGAAGGGATGATCCCATTCATTAAAACTTGCGTAACGTCCGTTCTGACAGATTGGAAGTGCAGACGAGATATAGTAACCTACCCAGAATGCAAGCAGATGACGTTTAGGATTGCGGCGGGCGCACTGATGGGCATTGATCCAACCGAGAAGAGGATTGGCAAAATGCACGAGATGTTTGTGGACTTTATGAATAGTTTATTTACAATACCGGTGAACCTTCCTGGATTTGGGTTTCGGAAGGTAGGTGGCTCTTCAGAATTGTTAAACGTATAAATCTTCCTTCAGAAAACCAATCAATAACTTCTGCATGAAAATTGGATATTAAATGAGCACTACTTACATCTCAGCTATAAAGATGCTCCTTTCAAAAGACGGACAGCTAGCTTGGCAGTTGTTGGACGCACAATTGAAAAAAATTCACTCGACATGCTGTTTCTGTAAATGCGTGATTTCCCCGAAGTATTATTTTGACCAAAGAGTATGTACACGACCTTCAAAATTTGGCAAAAATAATTTATTTAAAAAAATCAGCAATCTTATTGCCCTTCATATGCACACATTTCATGACAGTCAATTGTAAACTATAAGTTATGCAAAACAAAATTTACAAAAGGCATTAATTCCTTTTTCAAAAAATAAGTTATGATTCTTGTAATCCGCAATTTTTCTTAAAGTCGTCTATCATTTTATAAAGTTTCATTTGAATCCTTTTTCAGGAGCGATCTGCACAATAAAATTCACGTAGTGATTGGGTTAAGCGCAATAGACATACCAAGGACAATAACTCCGAAAACAGAGCTGTAAATCTTGCATTCTGCCTTTCAACACAGTTTTCAATGTAGATCTATGAAGTTATAAAGTATTAAATTCTTCAATTGTAGTTGAGTGCACTAGAACATTGACTGACAGCAATAACTATAAACATTATTAAGAAATAGTTATTATACTCTTACTTTTTTATATAGCCCTCCATCAATATATGAGTTTTCATGTGAAGCCTGTAAATAATTGTCCAGTTATACTTTGTAGCGTTCGGTTTTGATAGAGTAAAACATGCTCTGAAGTAGTGTCCTATTTGTTTCGATACATACAATAATTATATTTTCTGACAGGGATTGAAGGCGAAAAAACAGCTACTCGCGATTCTCCGCGAGGTTATAGCGGATGTACGCAAGGGGCCTTATACCCCAGTGATGATGTCCTACTTTAAATCCAGCGAAACCATGGGCGTCGACCCAGAGGACGATTTACTCGAGGGCGTGCTTGATGTGCTCTTCGCTGGTCACGAGACGCTGGCGAGTACGACCACGAACTCCGTCATGTTTCTAGGGCAACGGAAAGACGTCGTGCAGAAATTACGGGACGAAATCAGGCATACATTGTGGACAGATCAGAACGCTATGGCTGCCGGTGACGGGTGCGATTGTTCAACGGAGAGACTGACATTTCAGAAGATAAATGAACTCAAGTATTTGAACAGCGTCGTCAATGAGGTGCTGCGTCTGTGTCCGCCTGCCGGGGCTGGCTTCCGGAAAGTGCTGAAATCCTTCGAGCTGGGGGTAAGTGGTACTTGTATATTTTGCTAATTAATTATGCAGATAAAAAATGTTTGTACTACTGCGACTGACCGGGAGTGTTGTCACGGATCCAGTTGGTTATGTGAATAGCATTATTGCAAACAGTTTTCATAACGACAGGTCGAAGTTTATGAAAAGCATTATTGCATACAGTTTTTTCTATCGACTAGTCGAAGGTTAGACGTGATCGTGTTTTACTATGAATACGTTTTGTCATCATACATGGTGGTATTGTACCCACCCTGCTTTAACGTTTAATTACATATTGAAAAATATGAACATTATAAATATTATTTAAATTGACCATGCGAAAGAGCGTTTTATGCCACATGCAGTCGGCGTATCTCCAGACCAGCCAGCGCACCAGCGCAGTCTGCTCTTGAGCTACCTTGCCATCTAATGAAAACAAAAACAGTGAGTGCCTTTATAGATAGCGTAGCTCCTGACCAGACTGCGCGATTGCGCGAGCTCGTGTGGAGCAAATTTGGCCACATAAGGCATAAAACCCATTTTTGCACGACGCGACGTAAATACCAAAAGGCCAAAACCCCTGTTTACAAGTATTGCATATTGTGTTTACGAACATTCTTGATCCACACATTTTTTCACTTCATATGCATTTATAAAAATTCGATAGAAAAAAAGACACGATAAGTCGGTTTAAAAAGAGGATGTCATAATCAACAATTTTTGCATCAAAGAGTTAAAGCAAGTAGTGTCATTCAAGAGAGTTCTGTGAATACACGTCTGATTTGTGTGTCCTGTAGGGGTTCCTGATACCAAAAGACTGGATTGTCATGTACAGTATCCGGGAAACGCACTACACATCGCCTCTCTTTGAAAACCCTGCTGATTTCAACCCAGACCGGTGGACGGATATCGACGCGGCCTCGTCCGACGGTAATAAACAAGCAAGGTTTCACTTCCTGCCGTTCAGTTACGGAGCGCGCGGATGCATAGGAAAAACTTATGCCCAGATGGTGTTGAAAATCTTCATAATAGAATTAGTTCAGCAATGTGAATGGCAATTGTGCAACGACAAACCGGAAATGAGGTTTTTCCCAGTTCCCGTCTCTACCGACCATCTTCCCATCGTTGTGATGACGCGCACGGAAACAGTTACGTGAAAACAAAGTGCAATAAAACAATTATTAAATGATTCATATAGCCAGTACAATTATATAACTAACAATTTGTGCATATAGGGATATTTTTTTCCCACATGCTTATTTATACGGACTAAGATAGCTTTCAATTAAGGTGTGTTTGAATACGCACGTTTGAACATCTATTCCTTGGCGCGAAAGCCTTCACGAATGGAGTTTATGCAAAACAGGTATAAATATATAGGACTATATTTAGGATTACGAAGAGGGCAATAACACGTGTG